>NC_050514.1:22981879-22985584 GCF_002922805.2 Oryzias melastigma
CATCATCAACCGAAATTCATCAATACACTGGTTTCAGAGTTGCTGTGGTGCTATCAACGCCATGATGAGTTTTGTGCAGCATGAATGTGGTCTCCCCAAACAGTGGCCAGGATCGCCAGATTGATGTCTGGTCATTGCTGGACCCCCGGCCCATGTCCCTTGTTAAGTGCCCGCGCTGCTACTGTACGATTTCTCACTATTGGATGGTAGTCAGACAGCAGAATGGAGCAAGGGGGGGTGCTGGAGGGTGGCAGTCTAAAATCGGCTGATCATCAGACGATTTTAAGGACCTTCATATAATGTCTCCATCATGGAATTTTTTTTTTTCAAATCCGAAAGAACTTCTACCAATCAACAACTGTGTTTCATTTAATCTTCATTTTGTGTACAAATAAAGTCTACGGATATTTTTTAGATTTTGTTAAACAAAATTTCTTGAAGTAGCATTTTATTTTGAAAATAGATTTGAAAATACAGTTGAATTTAAACCGGTCCGTGGCCTGAAAAGGGTTTGGGACCACTGCCCTCTAGGATGCCCTCATAAGCTACACTCGGTCTAATTTCTTCATTTCTATCAGCCTATCACGTACACCTATAACGAGAGGAGCACTAACGGGCCCCTTGAACACTGCACAAGAACGGAGGATGAAAGATGATAAATCCGTACAATAATCCTGCTTCTCACCTTCTTCACCCTTACTAACCATTATGTCTTGTTTAAGTGTCACCTGCCTAAAAAAAAAAATAAAAAGGTTTTTGATTATGTTTTCCCTACAGGGTCACTGAGCGGTGTAAAATCTTAATTTTTCATGCGGGGAACCTGTGTGCCCCATAACATATTTGCCCATTTTTTGCCTGCAGACAGCCCATATTCACTCGTAAGGGCCGTTGTGACTTTAGGCTATATGTATAGATTTCTCATTCTTGAAAACACTTTTTTTTCTTCAAAAAAACACAAGCTGTTGCATGTTTTTTATGCCAGTTATTCATCTCACATATCAGTTCATGGAACATTTTGTAGCTATCACCACACACCGTCAAAGAACTGCTCCTTCTTTATGGTTTAACAGAATTAGTCTGTTTTTTTTTTTCCCACTGCTATATTTAAAATTATGAAGGAATTTCTAAAACTTCATCTGACCTTTTCCTCATTACTTCATGTTCCTGCAAAATGCGACTGTGGTGTCTGTTAGTGAAATCTCAGAAAAACTGATTTGATACATTTGTAATTACAAGTTTTCACTGTTTAATTTATGTCCATGTCAAGATGAATGTGTCCTTTTCATACACACTTTGTTTTGTATCTCTCTCCTATTAGGGAACATGTAAGTTTTATGTTTAATTAGGAACCCCTGGTGCTTTTCTGTAACTATTTGCAATAGGAGAATAATGATGCCGGACGCTGTAAAATCTGTGCATTGCTTTCATCAGGGCGCATCTTTGATCTGCTGCAGTCACAATAACAGACGGATGCACAGCTGCAGTGGTGCTTTAATTAATAAATGATAACCAATGCTGTCCAAACTTCCCTTCTCTGGGTTTTATAACAATTAATTCACAGGCGGTGGTGGATAGGAAGTTTTTCCCGCGGTTGCAAAAGGGGGCCAAGAGGTCTAAGCATGTTGACAAAAGAAACAAGGGAAGGACCTTATATACATAGATTGAAAAAGAATCGTAAAAATATATTTTTGAAACTTATTCTTTTTTTTTTATGCCTGTAGCAACACAATTTACAGTATTTTTAAATATGCGTAACAAAACTATTCTTTAAAAATACCTGAAGTAGCTATTGAATGGTATAATTTTATTCTTAAAGTACATTAGTCATTTACCAAACCACCCTATTTAAATTTCATATTCTGGCAGGCCGTCAAAAACAATATTTTAGCAACTGTTTTAATAAACTTTGATTTTTGATTTGCTGTGTGACAGATTTATTGTATTTTGAACACGATAGCTCTAATCTATTGAGAGTTTACATAAGTGAAAACATGTTCAAATTGGACAGCATGTACACAAAAAAATGTAGTTTTCTACCCAGAATGCATCTATTGAATGGACAACATTGTGCAGAGATTTGCCATCAATGCACTTGCAGTATGGACCATTCTGGCAAAATGTGCAGACGACTGTGGAGAGCAGATGCAGATAGATCAATTTAGCATTCACAAACAAGAAGCAGAAATGTTTACAAATGGCTGCAGTCACTGTTTTGAAGAGGAATTTATACAACAAAATCTGTCAGAGGAAGTGCATCTGTCCTGCTCATGTAAATATTTTGTAACAAGACAAGGACACAAAGGCCAAATCCAAATGTTTTCCGTACCCCTACAGATTTTCCCCACATTTAGACTTCCAAGTGGAGAATTATTGAAAAATAGTATCTTTCATTTCACATGACACTACCCCTCGATGATGTCATCATTATTTGCTAGGTTTCTGCGTTAGTCCGTAGCTGCCAGAGCTTAGTAAACACATAACTAGATCGGTTTTATAACTTTAATAAGTCGTGCAAAAACAAAAATCCCTTACTTACTTTTATTTTGTGCTTTAAAGGACATTCACGTGAAGAAATGCATTTCACCTCTGTGGGCAGCACAATACAACACAGATCCCCCCACATCGGAGGAATACAGAGCCCTCCCCTTAAAAAAACGATTTCAGACACCAATTGTAAGGGCATTTGGAGGGACACGGACAATCTGGAGGGGCAGGTGAACAATTTAGATTTGGTCAATAAGTATTAAGACATAAACAGCCATAAAGTCAGAATTCCAAACTTAAAAAAACGAAATGTTGAGAAGTACTAATAGTATTATTTGAAGAAAAAAATTCTTATTTTCTTTCTTGTACGAAAAATAAACATATTTGACTTATTTCCAAATCATGGGATATTTATGTTTATAGTAAAGTAAAGTATAGTGAGCTTAAAGTAAAGTTCATTTTGTCTTTCTAATTTCCTTTTTCTCCAATGACACTTTTTTACATTCCATGTTTCTTTTGTCTAAAATGTACGTCCTATTCCTTCCAAAGCCCCAGCTGCTGCGTTCTAGAGAAACTGTGGATATCTAGAACTTTAAACCCTGATATGTAGCACAGAAACGGGGTGATCAGTTGTTGACTGTTGTTAAAATCCCACCTTGAAACTCTGGTCACAAAAAACAGAATTCCTTTAGCATTATAGTAGCCAGGCCATCTTCAAGGGTTTGAATCTGTTTTTTTGCTCACTTTTTTAGATTTTTTGCATCAATTTGTTGTGCAAATCCTCATTTAAATATGGATGTTTGTGCCTGTTATGCCTTGTGCACTTTTTTAAAGAAAGTTTTAGTAAGTTCAATCTGTTTGTGTGCAGGCAGTTATTACAATTTTTTACATTTTTAAGTCATCTTATAAAAAAAATGTCTGTTTAAGCTGCATTACAGACTACATGATTACAAACCAGCATGATCGTTGTAATATGTAACCTTGTGTACCTACTTAAACTTTTATTTTTAATTTCAAGATATCTTTCTTAAAAAAAAAATCCATTGTTTAATGATTTTTAAGTTATTTTATAGTCTTTTTTTTTATTTGAGTTGATACATTTCAGTGTTTGATGGCAAAAACTTGCTTCTGATGTAGTTAAAAATCACAGCTTTATGAAGCATTTTCTTCAAGGTACTCAAACATTTTAAAGCAGGTTTAACTGGGATGGTGACAACTGAA
>NC_050514.1:22985693-22992758 GCF_002922805.2 Oryzias melastigma
AACACTATAAGCCTCCAACTTTAAGCTGTTATGACATAATGTGGATTAAGAGAAAAAGGAAAACTCAAAACTAGCAGTTTCGGTCTCACATCTTACACATATAGCTGTGTCGAATTTGCAATAATATTTTTATTATGCTGTTGCTTTCTCAGTTACCTTTTCTGACGTTTCATGTAATCAGAAACAAGGAAGCAAAACTAACGTCAGACGGCCTGAATGCTTTAAATATTGATGAAGCTGTTATCCAATCATGCCTGAAAAAGGACTTGTGTTGTACCTCGCTCTACACCGCACACCTGAGTGCTTATACAATAAATGATTTAATAAACTTCCCATGAGCCCGCGGCTTCCTTTTCATTCTATAAAGACGTTTGCCCGTGCGACGACTGATGTGTTTGTGGCCACATTTGTGAGCTTAAACTGCTCGTGTGTTCCAATGTCAGTCAGTCCCGGAGGTCCAACCTTCAATCCGCAAAAGTGCTCTTTTGCTGTGCTTGAGCTGCACTCTCAGCGCGCCGCACGTGGGCGGGTGTGCGGGCGAGCGCATGTCCGTGCACGAGAAAGTGGCCTCACGTGACAGCTGTGCCCTTTCCATTGGTACACTCATCAAGGTTGCTTATCTTCAAAATCAAAAATACAATAAAGAAATGTATGAAGATGCCCCCATCCTCATGTCTTCTCACACACATAAACACTTTTCCTTTCTGATCCGGGTTCTTTCTAAATTTGTTTCTATTCTCAATGTAACCCTTGAAATGTTTCAGAGCCCTCTTAATGGCCGTACAGGTGGTTAGGGGGGGCTGACGTAGCAGCTACTAAGTTAAAGGAAATGCAGAAGAAAAAGGTGAGGAAGAGGAGGCCAAAAAAAGGGGGGTACCTGCAGTGATGCTGGAAATTATTTACTTAACGTTTGAACCCTGTAACACAACAATGAGACCACAGAGAATCACAATTACACACACCAGCAGCTAGCAGGAGAGGGTGAAGGGGGGGTGATGAAGAGCAAAAGTGGCAGTGAACAGACTCTATTCTCATAATTTAACTTAATTTAAACAAAAAGCTTAACATCATTAAAAATATACTGTATACATTCATTTTATTTTTCCTTTTCTAAGCTGTTTCATTTTGTTTTACTATCTGATTGCAGTGGGGAAAAATATTAGTATTTTTTTTTCCTACAAATGTAAAATTTCCTCATAAAAAGTGAAATCAAATGTTGTGTCATTTACAGATCTTGACACGCCTGTCCTGACGGTGCACCAGACCATTAGCGATGTGCGAGGCAGTTACTACCAGGAGAAGACGGTGTTCCTGCGCTGCACAGTCAACTCCAACCCGCCAGCGCGGTTTATCTGGAAACGGGGGAATACCCTTATCGAACAAAGCAAGGACAACGGCGTGGACATTTATGAACCTCTTTATACTCAGGTACACATGTGCACATACCACACACACTATCATGCTCATTATACCAACTAATCTGCATTAATACAGTAGTGTGTGCAACATATATATTAAAGACTGACAGAAAAACCTCACACTTTAGGCGTGTTTAACCCAAAAAAAAAAATATCTTAGGAAATATTTTGACCATGTGATGAAGAAAAACTAGACAATTGACATTAAGAGCAGAGTAACAGTAAAGGTCTCGAAAGGTGAAGTCCATCTATTTTTATTTCACTGATATCTAGTGAGTAAAAAAAACTCTAGAAAAAAAAAATATTTTATGAAAAAAGGCTAAAGTTAGAATTAAAAAAAGCACTAAAGGTGAAAGAACATGTTTCATTAAAAAAAATAAAAATAAAAAATGGGAAGTGCAGGTGTTTACCTATGAAAGTCAAAGAACTAAAGGGATCATCCAACTTTTTTCTGGCCAGTTCTTATTTTAAACACTACGGCCCAAAACTCCATTTTACTGTAATTGAGTGGCATTTACAAAAATAAACTTTACAAGCTCTCAGTTGGGTACAAAGACTTCTCACCACTGTGTTTGTGTACATTGGTGTTGAACAGCAGCAAAACTAGCCTAATAACCTTTGCTCTCCTTCTATCCCTCAGTCGAGACAGCATTTTTTATTTAGTTTATTCATACACACTTGCTCAAACTAAACTGACAACATTTGATCCATTATAGTGCTTTGTAACAGGGAAAGTAACTGTAAGTTAATAAAGTGTAACTAGGCAAACTAAAGACGCACTCCATTGAAAATTGTGTTTTTAACATATTCTTGTGGACTTTTTCTCATCATGGAGAGCATGTATCAAGAAAATTATTCCTCAAATTGTTTTTCTTTGTATCTCTTTGTTTAAATAGTTGTGAATCAGATGAAAAGAAGTCTGTTTGAAAAAGCATTTAGCAGTAACGTTGGACGTACAACGACATGCCACAAATTTCTAATGAACTACTGTCACTCTACAGGAACATATCTGTGGATAACAATTCAAAAACCACTGGGAAATATTTTACAATAGATCAAAAGATGATTGGAGTGGGACTTTAACAATATAAAGTCCTGCAATTAAAAATAAATCACACATCTGTAACTATCCAATTAAATAATTATGTGATGTGACAAAAGCCATCAAATGATCCAAATCACTAAAATGTTCCATATAAAAAGTTATTTCACATTAATTTCATTAGACCACTCTAAGATAATTCAAAAGAACAATTACCATTAATCATGTTTCCTTATTATTGCATAGGCTGATCCTGTGAATCGATATGCCACCAGGAATATCCCACTAGTGATGACCAAACTTCTAGTTCTAACACCTCTAGTTTTTTATTACTGTTATTTTTCCTCTTACCTGTATTATAATGATGAGTTTGACACCTGGAAAGGTAAAAAAAAAAGTCAAAATCAAATTTTGTTGCATTTTAGGAACACCCATGGCCATTAAACCATCATCATTCTTTCTGTGACACTCAGAAGCTTTAAAAATAAACAGAGCCTTCACTAACCACCCCCAGGCCTGAGAAGGAAACGTACCAGAACTATTTTCTGCAAGGCACGTCTACCCAGATGTCAGTGTTCTCCACGTGCTAAAAGTGTGCAAAGACTGCAGTCTTAGAGGCAAATGGCTTATAATGACAATGTTTGTCTTTTTTAAACAGTGTATTGATGAAATCCCTGATTTAAGGCAGATGATAAAGTTTATGATGAGGCAGATATTGAAGGTTTTTACACAAGTACTTAAAAATTATAGGCAGTTTAATGCAGTACAGGACTGTGTTTTTGGTGAATTCACAAAAAGTACTTTTGTGTGCATATTTTCAGTGTTACAGCTGTTGGATTTGTGGGAAATTTATCCTGCAGGCCTAAACCAAGTTGTAATGCTGGATAATATCTACGCTCGTGTAACGTATTTACCTCAAGCTAAAGGCTTTTTGGCTTAAGCTTCTTATCGCACATTTATGTAGCTTTCTGAAGTATTCCATATTTTAAGATGACAGCCACCTAAATGAAGAAGATTTCAAAGTTTACCAGGCATTTTAGCAAAGCAACTCTGCAACACTAAAGTGACAGATTCCTTCCTTTTATTGTTTAAAATGCAAACTGGATGGACAATCATGATGATCCATAAACTATAAAAATGTCAGTACTGAAAAACTCCATATTCCTGCTGTCTTTTAGCAACTTTATTAGTACTATGCTTTTTTACAGCCTTAAATCATGTTGATCATATATGGTGGATGAAAACCAAAACTGCTATCCAGCTCATGAATAGCAGATATTTCACAGATGTTTAGAAAGGTAGCTT
Source organism: Oryzias melastigma (assembly GCF_002922805.2). NCBI lineage: Eukaryota > Metazoa > Chordata > Actinopteri > Beloniformes > Adrianichthyidae > Oryzias > Oryzias melastigma. The sequence continues at coordinate 22,989,459 of NC_050514.1, forward strand.
TTTTTTTAAGAATTTGATGTCTTGATTTTACATTCAAACTCCAGTTGCATACTTTTGTAAAGAAGTGACTGACGGCGCTTTCTTCAGCAAGAGCAACAAAAAGCTTCTTGACATTTGTACAAGGTATTCAACTGACCTCAGAGTCAGTCCTGTAAGCCTGTGCTGAAACAAGTGCTTGAAAGCTGAAAAGTTCTCATCAGAGGATCAAGTGTCAGAGGTGTCAGCAGCAGCAGTCGCAGTGCGATGATTACATCAGTGTAAGGAGGTTGGAGACCCTCGCTCCAGATATCTTTTTGCATGACATTACCTGCATCTTCCTTATACATTCTCACCGTCATACGCTGCTGCTGGTTTATTATGAGGAACGTATCTGATAATATTTGAATTTCCCAATCTATGTTTTATTGCCTTTCATTAACCAATTTATTTCCTTTCTTGTGGGACAATCAAATCCTGATCACAATTTGTAAATGAAAGTCAATTAATTTGATTATATTCCTCTTATTTTATTACTTTCTCTTCTGATTACCGAAAGGTCAGTCCAATTTATATTTGGCTCCCTAATTTTCCATATTTACGTTTGCGACCAGTGAGCTCGTAATGGCTTTAAATGCAGCAAGATCAGAGTATCTCCTGATGCTGATCACTCTGTGCCTTTTAGCAAGCGGGGCAGCATTTGGAGTCCCTCCAAGACGGGTTGTAACCATGTTTTCATGTTGCTGCATCTTTGGCTGTAGACAGTAATATTTCAAGAGCTGTTAAGGTTGCAAAACAGCATGTTGACTAGTTTATCTGCCGTCCACAGGGGCCCACTCCCATCTTGAGGCCTTAGGCAATAGCCTACATTTCCTATCCTGCTGTTATGCCTCTGGCCTAACTTTTTAACTCAATGCTTTTGCTTTTGAAAACTAACTTCAGCACTAATTAATTCGTTTTTTTTATTGTTGGAGGAAAGCTTTTCTTTGAGAGATAAAAGTTTTATTTTTCTTCAGCTGTGAACAACATAAGAACAAAATAAAACTTTTCAAAATAGATTTTTTTATCTATAAATACCTGATGCATGTTGATGAGATAATCTGGTCTTTAAACACTTTTATGAATTTCTCTTAGTTAATAGTTGAGGACACATTGTGTTGTGTAAAGGAAAAAAATCCAGTAAAAGTAGAAAACCTGCAATAATGGTTGTGGGAATGCTTACTGCTGAGTGTGGTCGATGAAGATGCTGAAAAATCTTGTGTTTTGATACCAAACTTGCATAATTTGCAGGAGGTGCACAAAAAAATTGAAGAATTTTTTAAAAAATAAAAAAAAATGTGGAACAATTTTAAATGCATCAGGGCAAATGAATACCAGAAGGACAAGCATAAATAACCTGTACGTGCTGAACGTTTTGATACCAAACTTGCATAGTTTGCAGAAAGTGCACAAACAACTTAAAGAGTTTTGTGATAGAAATCGTAAAAATGCATAAAATTTTAAATTGCAAAATTGATTTTTTGAAGGAATTTGTGAATGCCAAAACTAAAATCAAAAATGTGCTTAAAGGGCTGAATGTTTTGATACCAAGACTGCATACGTTTGAAAACTGCATAACGTTTTTGAAGGATTTGAAAAACGTTCCCATTTATTTTCAATGGAGCTGAAAAATCGCATAAATTGTGTAATATCTTAAAAAACTATCAAATGTCCGAATATCAAAAGAACAAGCAGGATCGTCATTAACAAGTTGAATATTTTGATACCAAGATTGCAGAAATTGCAAAAAGTGTGATTGAGTTTTTACGAATCAAAAAACTCATGGAAGAATAAATAAGGAAAAATAATAAAGACAAACAGGATCACTATTGTGTGAATGCTTACAAAGCAATCACACATTAATTATCGAATGAGAACTGTCAGTTCTACTTTTATTGTACTGGTTAACTTAGTGTAAAATAATGCAAAAATCTTTGACATTAACAGTATTAGAATAAATAAATTTTTCTTTCATCTTTCTCCCTTTAATTAATGTTGACATTTGTAACCTACACTGAAAAAGTGAAACATTGGATCAATCAACAGAAGTTCTGCTATTTACTACAACTAAGGTTTTATCAAAATAAATGTTTGAGTTGAGTCAATTTTAATTTGATAAAAAATTTTGAAAGTAACAAACTACAGAACTTTTGTGAATTGTTCTGTTTCACCTTTTTCAGTGTATTTTAATACACTATTCAATTCACGAATTACAAATGTTCAAGTGAAGTTCTTGTGAGGCACCAGTCAGCAAAGCAGAGCAATAAAAGCAACAGTCTAGATTAAAATAAAAAATAAACAAAAACATCAAAACTAAGAAAAAAAATACATTTTAAGTTCCTTTTATACAACATATACAGTTAGTTTAGTCAAGTTATTTTTCTTTATTTCTCTTTGGGCCACATCATTGTTTATTAAGCTACCATCCGTTAGCTCACTTGCCTGCAATAAGTTAACAAGTTGGCCAATCAGTGTCTCCAGCTCTGATAAAGGAGATGAGCACAGAGGGGCTGAATTCAGACAGCTGTTCCCTTTTTCTCCGTTTATCAAAGCATCAGTCAGACACACAGCAGAACCCCTGGAGTTCAATTAACCAGTCAGAGGATCTCATTCCGTGGCCGCCTTAGAGACTCCGAGCTTCATCGTGAGCAATGTCTTGATCTGAGAAATCACAGTCAGGCTGACAAAGATCTGCTACTTTTTTGGTGTCCATGAATGCAGCTTCATGCTTGTCAATTAGTACAAACTTTGGATGAAGGATGGGGATAAATTACATTTGTTTAAACTTTTAAAGTTTCAGTCAGTTTTGAAAACTACAGATGACTTTATTATTTACAACAAAAATACATTTAAATAAATAGTTTCCTCTAAACTAATCCGGTTAGTTTTGTGATGAGTGGATGTGAAGAGTTTGTTGTCTTCCAATGTGTTTTCACATCATGCCTTACATCCATTCACAACTTTTAGACAAAATTATTGGGCTGTTGAGAAAAATAAAATCTCTTAAATGATTAAATGTGACACAAGAAGGTGGAATTACTTTAATTTTCTTAACTCTGTAAAGCCTACAAAGAATTTACAAAAAAAACAAATTATTAGCAATTAAAATGTTTTTCAAACCATTTGGTGAAATCCACAAAAAAATGTTTGCAATGTCGTTATTATTGAAATATAAATAAAATCAATTAAGAAACGTTTAGGGGATTTGGTCTCAAATTCTATTCGCACATTTTTTAACTGTCATAAATAAATAATCATCAACTAATTTTGCATTGTTTCAATACA
>NC_050514.1:22992798-23004747 GCF_002922805.2 Oryzias melastigma
GAGTTATGCTCACTAAGAAGTTCTGAAATTTAGCTAAACATTTCCCCCACCAAAAATATTTTTGAGATTTTATGGAGGCAGCCATTTTAAAATAAGCAAGTAAAGTCCTTCCACTGCCTCTAGTGGAATGATGATGTACTACAGGGGATAAAATATGGACCTACTTAAATACAATACATTTAAATGAAAGTTTGGATCATGCTAATTAGGTAGAGAGTCTCAGAAATGGGTGCATCAAATATGATACAATTGGTTATATAAGTTTAAATGCATTTTTTGTGTGGATTGCGTTTGTTTTTCTTTCATTTTAATCACTTTTCTGTCTGTGTTGTTTGTCTCATTCAGGGGGAGACCAAGGTGTTGAAGCTGAAAAACCTAAGACCCAAAGACTTTGCAGATTACACTTGCCAGGTGTCTGTCCGTAATGTGTGTAACATTGAAGATAAGTCTGTCACCTTCAGGCTAACCAATGCGACAAGTAAGTTTTTTTTTTTTTCCTAACACAAGCTTTTCATTTTCTTTGAATCACTAGAAAGCCAAACATGCGTCTGAAGTGACACAATCACAAACAGGCATATGTCTGCATACAGTCAACATTGTTTTCTTCTTTCTTTGAATATTTCCCTTCTTTTCACACTCTTTGATAGACTCATCTCATCTCTCTGTATTTGCTGTGTGTGCTTAAGAAGTCTTTTGCCAGCGGTCTCTTTCTCTTATTGTTAAAGTGTCTTCCATCTTTACTTGAGCACAAAATAGCGTTCTCCTTTCATCCTCTCATTTTCTCATCTGCCTCGTACATGCCTCCTTCTCTCTCTACCTCGCTTCTATCCCTGCATTTTTCTTCTCTGGCTTTTGACTCTCCGCTGAGATGTGCTCCGAGTATCTCTATCGTCTCGCCTGCCTCCCTGCATGCCGTGTTGTCTGTCTTTCTAGTTTTTCTGTTGCTGAGAGCTCGTCTCGGGGCCGTCAGCTGTAATTCAGTTGTCATGCTCCCTGTTATCTCCAATTCTCTCTGCACCGTTCTGTCCATCTACACGCCATCGCCTGGCAACTCTTTTACTTACTACAACATCGTTGCCATTGACAACCCTGTCAGGTTTGTAACGGACAGGCTGATACACCACCAGGGAAATGTCCAGGCTTGTGCAGCATTCTTGATTTTTTTTAATTCCCCTGCTTGTTGTCCAACTTTTCTTTTTTTAATTATCAGACATGGTGACAAAACATACACATAATTTAATGACTTTCTGAATGCTTATTCTCTTATCAATGTCAGTTGTTATTGCAGCGTGAAGTATTATTTCTCTGTGATTGATACGAGGGACAGCTTTCTTTTAATTAAATATCTGCAGTACTGATACGGCTCTTTATGTAATAGAAAAAGACTTCGCTTTGGAGTAAAATAATAAGCTTAAACTGACAAGTAACAAAATGGAACAAAAGGAAGTAGGTACACGGTGATGAACTGGAAGCTAAAGCTGAGAATGAACCACACAGAAAAAGAGAGGTTGTGCAGGCTAACTACAGTCATTCTTCAAAACAAAGCAGCAACACAATGTACCAAGCATGACAGATTATAACAACAGAGTGACACTTAGTTTTCGGCGCTGCTTTTTTTTCTTTGTTTGTTTTTTTCCTAAACTTACGTCAAAAACTGTGACTGTTGAAAGTTATGTGTCAGAAACAGGAACAGCCTGAACTACTGACCAGCCTTCTTCCGCTTATGACATTTTTCTTTGCTTCAGTTTTGAAGCTTTCCTTTCCAACTGAGCTCCTGTAGCTGAGATCAATTGTGTCCCAACAGTGCAGTAAACACACCCGCAAAGACACACAAAGTTACACAACAAGCTCACAAAAAGCTTCTGCCTGGCATCTGGCTCGCCAAAACAGCCAGTCTGAGAGAGGCACCTTAAGAGGAACAGATGGAGTGAAAAAGTTTTAAAAAAGTGTCACCATTGTTTGTTAGAGTTGTGTATCAGTTGTTAATATTTTCTGATATACCCTTGCATTAGAGGCATTAACACCAGTTTTACCTGTCATTTACCCTCCATAGAAAGTTGCATTTGTTTTATCAAACGAAAAAAACTTTGACTTCCTGTTTGAAAGCAAAAGCAACTAAGACCATTTGGCAGGTCAGACACTAGAAGGCTTTTTACACAAGCTTTGTTATAAATTGGGGTAAAAATGTATTTTTTTTTTTGTTAAAAATTCTGCAAGTTTTCCTACTTAAAAATATTAGCGGGGTCTGTGATGCTCTTCATAGGTACACTTCAACGGTTGGACACAGTGTAAATAAAATGGAATTCAGGAAATCACATTGAATATGATTTTTAAAGAAATTGATACAATGCTGCAGAAAATAAGTATGTGGTCAATAACAAAAAGTTCACCTCAATATTCTGTAACATAATCCTGTTTTTTTTTAATGACACAGGTCCTGTTAGTCTTTTACAAACACTCTTGCTGTTATTTTGGTCCATTCCTCCATGCAGATCTTCTCAAGAGTTGTGATGTTTTGGAAGTGTTGGTGAACAGTACAGAATTGTTGCTCTCTCCACAGTCGCTCTACTGGGTTGAGGAGCAGAAACTATCCAGGTCTCTCCAGAACCTTTAAAGGGCCCCTGCTATGAAAATTCTACTTTTTGAGGTTTTAGTGGATTATACGGTCCATTCTTCTCTATAAAGAACCCCAAAGTGGTATTTTGATATGTTAGTCCTCTGCAAATCTGGGCTATCTGCAGCAGCCCCTCCCATACCCACAAAAACGAGTGGTTGGAAACATGCTGATATCATGTGATCCGCCCCCACCAGGAAAAATCTGTGCTGCAAGCTCCACCCCCAGACTACAACAAACGCACACACACACTTCCTCCGCTGAGCTGTGGTGCCAAAACAGTTATCACATGCTGCCAGAATCTGTCTCCTTGCAGGGGATAACTACCTTGGCACCACACCTGTACCAGGAACCCCTCTCTGAGACATCTTTCGAGGTGGTCTCGGTTAGTTTCCAATTCGGTTCGCTCTGAGATTCCTCAGCCTGAATACGAAACGAAATGAGATTGGACCAAATGAACCAAAACGGCTACCGTAGCCGACAGTCACGTGATGTAAACACGTTAGAAATGAAGCAATCGGTGAGCCACGGACAAATGTAAAACATCGAAAGAAAATAATTAGTCCAACTGTTTACCTGTTAGAACGTTTATTTTAACACCACTAAAAAAATGTATCACTCGCTTTCCTGTGTCTCGTGTTGTTTTTGGGAGCATTGAAATTCTGAAGGATCCAGTCACAATTTATTTTTAATCCTTTCACTAATAGACGGAGGATTTACCCAAAATCTCACAATACATAGCCAATTCATCCAGTTCTTGATAAAGATCAGTTGTGCTGTCTTTTTTTTTTACAGAAAAACAGCCCCGAACCATAATTTTACCACCCCCATGCTTCAAAATGGCTATGCCGTCCTTGGAATGCAACTCAGGATTGGCATTTATACCAAAGATTTTTTTGGAGGGAGGTAGAGAATCAGTGATCTTATATTTATTCCATTTTCTAATAATTTCTCCAACAGTTGATCTCTTCTCACCAAACTCCTTGCTAAATGTAGAATGACCCATCCTAGTCTTATTCAGGTGTACAATCTTGTCCCTGGTGTCCTTAGACAGCTCTTTGGTCTAGGCTGTGGTAGAGAAGTGCCAGTCTGACAGTACAAGGTGTGAACAGATAATGTGTAACATTTTATAAAGATAGCAACAACCACATGACTGTTTTCAAACCAGCCCAATACAGACCAATGAGTGATGATATAAGCCATTTTTAAGAGGTCATTGGCTCCAAACACCAGACAAGTTTTAAGCTAGACACTAAGAAGCTTCAGGATATCCACTGAAATGAAGAATGGACACCTGCATTATATTGTCATGTTTTGGGTGCAGACTTTCTGGAACCTGATTTCCCCAAATCAGAAACATACAATCACCAGGTGCCACAATCCAACTTAAAAACAGAAGCCTGCAGACATCATGACCTAAAAGACTGAGAATATTAATCCCCCTTTTTGGGCTAGAACATATAAATGTTTTGGCGGTTTTTAACTGGCATCTGTTTAAAACTCAACCATCTTGTTTTAAAGTATATTTTTCTTTGCCATTTGGCAAATTCATTTTAAAACTTTTTTTAAACTAATGGTAGCACAAACTAAGTTAATTTCCAAACACACTATATCAACTGTCAGTTTAAAAAAATGTCCATATTTATGTTATAGAGGATCTAAAATAAAGCTAGAAGGAAATAGGAGAAGAACTGATAAAACTGTGCGAATGATATATTCAGTGAGGAAATGGAAACCTTTGCAAAACTCTGTCTTACCTCTCGAAATGACAAAATATGAACCAAAGTGACAGACAGCAGAACATGCAGGAAAATGACAAAAGAGATGTAGAGCAGAGGAGGAACCAGAGTGAGAGGAGCAGATGGGCACAGAGCCACAGCGATGGTGAGAGAGGAAAACAAACCCATGCTCTGCTTTTCATCCTCTTAAATATTCCTCTAACAAGCATATTGTTTTGTTCCCAGATGAGTTCTGTCTGTCCTTGTTGCATCCGTCACTGCATAGATTAGATTCATCCGACGAGGTTATGACATCATGTTTGATTCTTTGTACAGGCACAAGTTGATTGATTTTTTATAGAATAATCTCAGCCTGGAACTTGACTTCATCTCCCCCCACATCTGTCAGTAAGCGCTGCCAGTGATCAAATCCTCTTTTCTTTTGCTTCTTTTTAAAAGAAGGTTACAGGCAAATTTGGGGAGCCTCTTTTCTCATTGAATGAAGTGGACTTAAATTGTGTATTTGCATTGTTCAACAACAGAAATTGCAGAGTAATGATGGTAAACGTTTGATAAATATATCATTCAAACATTTAAAAAGGTAAAGGAAATCCATGATAGATTTTATTTAACTACAAGATGTGTTAGTTTTTAATCTAAAAGCGTCAAGGTGGGGTTTTGCTTTGTAACAATTTGAATGAGATAATTGGAATAGTTCATTTGCCATAGGAGAAAAAATACATGGAAAAAATCAGACATATCTTTTTCTCTATAACTGTGATTTTGTTTTAAAATTTAGAAATAAAATACAATAATTCAATGTTCTTGTACATACATGAAAAGAAAACTGTAGGTTAGTTTTTTTGGGAGAAAAGAATACAGACCACTTGTTTTGTATTTTGTTTTAACAATTTAACCAATTAGATTAGAGTTGTATTTTATCTCTGGATTTATAGAAAATATGTGGCAAAGTCCTAAGAAAAAGCTGTAAAAGGAAGTCTGTAGTAGCAAGAAAGTGTATGAGGCTAGCAAAGGACATGTATGAGGGCAAAAGAACAGTCAAAATGTGACCGGTTCAATGATTGGACTGTTTCAAAGTGAAAGTTGGCGAACATCAAGGATCGGCCTTTGGTCCTGTATAGTTTGCAACAGTGATGAACAGGTTGAAAGATGAGATCGGGCAGAAACATCCTTGAACTATAATGTTTGAAGATGACATTGTGGTTTAGTAGAGAAAACGGGGACCAAGGAGCAGTGAAGAAGACATGGTCAAAGAGAACAAAGGGAGACTGGTTCACTATCATTCATTTCATGTTGGATGGATGGATGGATGGGTGGAAGTATTTTTTTTCCCTCAGTATAATGTGTAGACTTAAGCAGTTCAGAGCTTCAATAGTTCACCTTTTTTTGTCATCTTATCTTGTAACTCTTGTGCTATTCTAGACATGTTTACATTAAAAGTGGGGTCACTGAACTTTTTTTTCATGGATTTTTTATCTTCACTGGTGTCCGTGGGAGACATAAAATCGTGTCCACCTTCTTCATGGGAGAAATCACACATCAATGTATGGGTGGGGTCATCTGGACCCCAAGTATTTTTATTAATTTATTTTTTTAATGGTATTCTTTCACTTTGTAAGTGAAAACACTTTCTAAAATTCTATTTAGATATTGCATTCATTTCTACAGACATCTAAACAATAAATTTTTAGCATAATCTGCATTGTGCTGGGATGATTTCTGGATTAATATGAAATTGTTTTCTGGTGATGATCACTGAGTGTTACATATCTCTTACATGATGTTCGATTCATGTAATTGTTTACTGAAATCATGAAAGAATGCTTTCTGAGAATAATCAACAAGCACTTGATTTTGTTACTTGTAAAAAGTCTGCCCTTGATCACATCAAAACCAAATTATGAAAACTATACAAAACTATAAAATGAAATAAGTCTGTGGGGGTGGAATTATGTAAATTTGCTTCTTCCCACTCCTTTGGAAGTAATGAATCAAGCTCTACTCGACTTTAGTTAATGATTACTATTTTTAATGTGTCAAATTTTATTAAAATGTGTTTTTTCTATAATCAATGCACTTCATTATTTTTTGTAATGAGTTTGATTCATCTGTGTGGACCCTCAACTCTGTCAAAAACATCGTACAAGATTCAAACGGTAGATCATAAAAACAACAATCATGTCATAATATATATATAAAAAAACAACAAATAAACCCAAATTAAGCTAAATTCAGATTTATGAAAGGCAGATACAGAGAAGAAAAAAAAAGATGCTCAGGTGACAAGCAGCGAATAAAAAAATGAGATTAAGTAACTATGAGCATGGAGGAGGGAGGTATTTGTTACCTGGTTGTAAACCGCTGTGCTGCACATAAATCCCATTACTTTGGGACAAGTGCTGGCTGATCCCTCGGTTACTGTCTCCCACGCATCCCCAGGAAATAGAAGCTATAATTCTCAAATCCCCAGGTACCCCTCCTGTCTTTGCTCTCTATTTGCTTGATTTTTTTATGAATTTTGAACACTATTTTTATTTTATTATTTTTTTACTTTTTAAGTTTTTTTTTTTTTTTTTTTTTTTTTAGAGAAAATGAGAGCTGGGGTTAACATTTTAGAATCATTTGCATCACATTTACATACAATCATAATGTCATTATACAAGCAAACAAAGGATTAAGCAAACATTTCCCATTGAATCTGCATTCGTAGTTTGCAGGCCTGTAGGCTTTGCTTTGGTGACGCTGTGGTTTGATACAAGCAGACAGTGTTATTTATGTGCTGATTGCAGCTGTTACACCAGTGAAATTTCTTGTCAAGTTTTGACCCATCACTAGTGATGTTAGTTGAGGAGATGTCCCATTAGTGAGTATATGTCTTGACACGCACACTGTGACTAGTTAAAGAGTGCACAAATGGCTTTGTGAGCACTTAGTACAGCATGCTTTGTCATTTTAATGCATGAAGCATCTTCTGCTTGGTGAACATCTGCCTGTCCTTTCAATGGGATGATTGCAGTCTGACAGATCAAATAATGATCTACATTAAAGCTATTAAAATAACTGTTCTCTGTTAGGTCAATCTTTTAATGAGGATTACTTCTTTTTTTAGCCCACAAATCCTGGATTTATTTATATTTTTTCTGTAATTTTTTAAAAGCTTTTATAAAATTGCCTTTGTCTTTTTAAAAAAAGTGAATATTTGTTGAAAACTTTAAGCGTTTTTTTTTTTTTTTAACAGTGACATTATCAAAACAAGATAGAGATAAAAAAGACCAGTACATACCATTGACTCTACATGAGAACTGGACTGAGTGACTCCTCCCCTCTCACATTCAAAATAGGAAGTCCCTCCTGGCTCCATGAAGCCAAAATCCCATAAACTTCTAATGAGAAATAAAAAGCTATTCCTCATTCATTATATTTGCTAGAATAACCATTCTTGCTCTAATACGTCTTTTTAATATGTTCCTGCTAATCATATTTTTTTCTCATGATATCTTTGTCTTTATCATATATTCAAGTAATAAACTGGCCAATCACATGCCTTAATAAAAACATGTGGCCCCCGCTGGCTCCCACCTCAAACGTTTGAAACGTTTGATCGACAGATTCTCCGGTGCCCGCTTTCAGTGGAAGGGGTGTGGCTTTCCAACAAGCTTACTTAAGATTAGTGAGATTTGAAGTGCCATAAGATTGTTGACTCAGAACGACCCGGACCAATCAATGCTTAACGTCACCTGATTCCAAGATGGCAAAATCCATCTTGCAGAAAAATGGCAACTGAATTTACTTAATTTCGTTGGAACCGGGAGTAAGGCATTTTTCTACGGGTGGCGTCATAATCACTGTGTCCTGTTCTCACTTATACAGTCAATGATTCCAAATAGGAAGTATCAAAATCCCATTGACTTTTACAGGGAAATAAACAGCAATTACTCAGTCTTTTTATTTGTCAGAACAGCCATGTTTTCTCTGCTACTTGTTTTTAACACATTCTTTGTAATCATACCTTATTTCTTAATATATATATATGTATATATGTGCAAGCTATTCAAGTTATGAAGCTGCCCTATCTGATGCCTCCGTAAAGTATGTGTTACCGGCTGGCCCCACCTCCAAAGTTCTAAACTTTTGATTGACCAATTCTCTCGTGCCCCATTTCAGGTGGTAGAAGGTGTGGACTTTAAACGAGCTCACTCCTGATTGGTGAGAGTGGTTGCCATAGAAACATTGACTTAGACTAACTCGGACCAATCACTGCTTACTGATGTTGTGTTGCTCCAACATATCATGCATTGCAAAAAAATGGGAACTGAATTGACATCACAATCACTAAGTCCAGTTCTTATGTACTCTCATACTGATTGTTGAATTATCACTAACACGTTTGCATATAAAGCTAAAAAAAATGCATAATTTGATCTTAAAAGTAAATGAATGATAGTCTTGTAGTTCTCTGCACCTTCTTTCTATTATTATTTTAACTTCTTTCTCTTCTTCCATTTACCATTGGGTAGACTATATCAAAATAATGGTGTTTTTTACACACCAGAGCAATGAATTAAACCCTTACGTGCTTGTTATCATTTCATGAAACAGTTTCATTTATCTTTTTCTCCTAATCTTTAAAATTCACAGCGAGGTCGTTAATGAGATTCTTACCTTCAGCAATTTCCCTTAATGAAGTGAAGTCAGTCAAACATCAAATGTGATCTTTAATACATACTCTTTACTTCAAATTAGGAACACTTCATTCCTAACTGGAGAAAGCGTTTTGGGGTCATGCTTAATTAAATGGGAAAATTAGTCTCGATTCGGAACTTGAATTGTGTCTTTCAGATTTTTACAATATTGAACGAGACCCCACTTATCTATGACATAATACTTCTGACCTGCTTAATGCTGGGAACTACTGCTTTTTCACAAGTGAGTGCAATAGTTGCATGTTGTTTTTTTACTTAAATTTGCAAGGTTACGCACAGAGAAAGGATTGTTCTGTTGAGTTGTATAGATTAGTACCTTATGGCCAATGAAGCATGCGCTGACGAGGAGCTGGTGCTTGACAGCTTCGCCTCAGGGTGTTTTTAATGTAGTTGACAATGAAGGTTGTCAGACAATGGAGGTGAAACCTTTCAGTTCAAAAAAACGAGGGAAAAATGATTGTTGCAGCTTCTCGAGGGATTTAAACAGGTGACACGCTGGCCACAGGCTCATTTCTTTCAACGTTGCCCTCCTGCAACCCCATCTGGGCCCAAGGTAGCATATGTAAAAAACCTATTACAACATGCTGCAGATGGCATTTCCATCTAGTTAAATGTCTTATTTTTAGATAAAACAAAAGACTATTTAGCTGTTCTTAATCTATAAAAAGCCATGCGTGGCTTGTGTTGAAATCTTTTACTTCTAAAGCTGACTGGGTCAAAGTGAACTCTTGTCTTTGGCAGCAGAGTTACTTTTGTCACTTCTTTCTACTGCATTTGGAGTCACACTGGTTTTTCTCTGGAAGTTCTGTTCAAAGAAATTTATATTAGTGGGAAGCAAGAGAGCAGAGAAATGATGGTGGCTAGCTCCTTGGTTTTCTAAAATCAGAAAAACTATTGAATTGGATTAAACTGAAAAGGAAGTAGACACATTTACTGTTAAATCACTCACACCAACCATAGCAGTGACAACACAAAAAACATGACATGACAACAAATAGAGCTGCGAAATATGAAGTCACTCATTGACTCAGACTGTATGACATAGCTACCTTATTTTCCAATGTATAAGGGACTTTATTATTATTATTATTTTTTTTTTCTAAAAACAACAGTGCACCTTATAATCTGGAGCTTCATATATGGATTCAGTATAGTTGTGATTACTGATGTTGAAGTGTTTTTGAGAGATGCACGGAGCTCTAAATTGTTTGCTTGGGTGTGATTGTGCATTCACTAATCCGGCTAATGTTTTGAGGTGTCAGACTGTTTTTTCTGTGTGTTTTCTGTTTGGAGTTAGCAAAGTTACAGTTATGTTTGTTTTAGCACTATCGGTCTGTTTTTATTTTTTTACATGTTTAAACAAGGTTGGGAGTAGTGTGAATACGCTAATGCGGCTAACACTGCTACTGTAGCTAGTGTGTAGTACGTTACAAAGAAGTTCTAAAGTTATTGTAAACATAGTTAATAAAGTCTGACTGGATTTATCACTAGCTGCATGTCATGGTCCGCCTACGCTCCTCCTCCACCTCCTAATTGGACCCAGCTGTCGGCACTCTTCATCTACTCTCCAGCCTACTTAAGAGGAGCTCTCCCCAGCATTCTTCGCCAGTTTGTTGCCTTACCCGGTGAAGTTACCTGGCCTGCTACGTACAGTTTTGTATGCTCTCGTTAAGTCTCGCCTCGTCTCACGCCCTGACTCCTCTACCTCCAGGTTCTTACCTCCCATGTGCCGACCTGGGTCCTGCCTCGCCTAAGCATCTTGTCTTGGACCACGCCTATCCTCACCACGCCACGCACCGGCTGCCGGACTCACCTCGTTACTCCACCTGGCCGCTCCAGTCCGCAGCAGGTCTCCGCTCTCCAGTCTCCATCCCCACTCCTGGTTCCGGACACTACTCCGTTTCTCCTCGGACAATAAATCTTTATTTAAATCACTCCTGCCTCTCACCCTCCTTCCGGGTTCCAGCGACTGGGTCTGCTTCGCCACGCAGAGCATGACACTGCATCTCCATTGACTATGAAATTGCACACATTGGATTTGTGGAAACAAATTTGTCAAATGAAAACACATCGATTTAGAAAAAATAATGCATTTATTGAAAAAAATGTTTTTGCGCTTATAGGAGGTGGTTTTTGAGGTGTATCAAAATTGACATATTTTGCAAAAGTGCAATGGAAAAGCGTTTTTTTTTTAAATAAATGAGTGACATGACCAACTGGGACTGCACTGCCACAAGAGGTCCCACAGCATCATACAGATCAACAAAAAATGAGCATTTCATTGTTGGATCCACAGCTCTGCTGTAAAACCACAAACTTCAATTTCCCGCTTCTACGTAGCTTACCACTCAATGGCCTGAGTAACCCTTGTGCTATCCAAGGCATGTTTACATTAAAAGTAGTGTCATCTGGACAAGGATTTTTTTTTTAATCTTTATTGGTGTCCGTTGCAGACATGAGATCCTGTCCACCTTTTTCATGGGAGCGATCCCACATCAATATAAGGGTGGGGTCATCTGGAAACCCATAAGAGAGCACGAGGGATACAACACCTACGCCTCCTTTAATAGATGATGCTGAGCGCAGTAATTTGAATGTGTCTGCTGTAAATCAAAGTATTAGTCGCATCTGTCGTCGTGTTTTTGAATGACTTATCAAGTTGGTTTATTCACATAATTATGATTTAATGGAAACACTGTAATTGCAAAATTGTGTTTTTTCAGGATTTCTAGAATTTTGATCAAGTTTTACACATGTGTAATGAAAACAAAGGAATTAGGCTATGTCCAAATTTCCACCCTAATCCCTATCTACAAAAACTATACAGTGCAGGAATATCTAGTGCTCTGGATTTTAAGAACAATTCGGACACTAATCTCACTGCTTTTTTTTT
>NC_050514.1:23004785-23027939 GCF_002922805.2 Oryzias melastigma
AAAATCCAATCAATACTTAAAATTTACGACGTCTATTTATGACTCCACTGTGTTTGGGTGTTAACAGTTTATTTAAAAATTACAATTTATTATTTTTTTTCTGCAAAAAATGTTTAAACGCAATGCATTGTGGTCTATATTCGACAATGTAGTGAGCATTGATGCACACTGTTTTTTTGCACAGACTTCTGGGAAATGTCTATGTGCACTTGATTTTGGAATTGTAGATTCAGACAGATCTAGAAAACAGGAATTGGTAATTAGGAGTCTGTGAAAGCTACAACTGAAAAATTAAGATACAAAAATCAACAATCTTCACTCACAAATTCTCTGAATGTTTCCACATTGTTCAAAATGTTTAACTTCAGTTCCACATAAGTGCACAGAGACTGATGCCTTCTCCTCCCCAATTCCATCTGTGTGCTCCTTCTCCTCAGCTCCTCCCATAATCAAACTGTCAGTCGATGACACTGTGGTGGTGGATCCTGGGCAGGATGTTGTCCTAACCTGTGAGGTGACAGCTGGCTTCCCCCGGCCCACTGTGACCTGGTCCCGTTACCCAGGTCCTCTTCCCCTCAGCGCCCAAGTCCGCGGGCCGACATTGGTTCTGCGTGCTGTCACACAGTCTGATGCCGGCTTCTACAACTGCACAGCCTTTAACAACGTGGGGAACCCGGCTCGCAAGAACGTCAATCTAGTTGTCAGAAGTAAGTCACTCAGATATGTTAGTTGTTGGACAAAAATTCAAAAATAGTTTATAGATTTTTAGGAGACTGACATTTTTTTGTTTCTTTACAACATTTGAAAAAAATGTTGATTGAAACGGTGCCAACAGATAATGTTGTTCTCTGTGATTAGAGAAAACACAATAATTTTTCTGGAAAAAAAACTAAACAACACCTGTGTAACAGTTTTAGGATTTTCAACATAATTTTGAAGTTCATATAATTAACTTCTTGATACAAAACTAAAATGTCTGAACAGTTAGTATGTCTGAGAAACAGAAAACAACCTTTAACTTGTTCTGCTCAGTCATTGGAGCGAACATTTGAGATAAACATAATTGCAGAAAATGGATTCATCCACTGGAGTAAAGTCATCCAGCTGAGTCTATGAATTTCTGCAGTCGGTGTGAATTTCAGTGAGTGATCAGATATTTAATTGTCCATGTACATTAACTGTGCCTGTGTGAGCTGCATGTGTGGAGTGAGCATTTGATCCATCATTCCAGTGAGCTGATGTGAATTATGCCAGAATGGGCAGGTTAAGTATTGCTCTTTCTGCAATTTCCATGTCATTAAAGCAAAAACCTTCCATTCTCACTCCCCTCTGGCTATTTTTAGCCCCTTTAATCATCTTTATTCACTCTAATTATTCAGAGTGGAGTGGAAGCAATTAGTGGCAGTCTTTTCTGTTAGTTAACACTGCAGAGAACATATGCTGGATGGGTTTCTCCTGTTAGCTTAATGGGCCTGAACGCATTTTCATACCAGCGCAGGTGTCAGGATGCTAAAAGAGGCGCACTCAAAGTTGGCGAGTTTATTGCTTTAGGTGGGCTGGACGCCTCCATTTTTTTGTGATCAAGTAAAGTCCAAACAAAGTGAGATGTCCCTGCAACTAATGCTCACACAAATGAAGATGCAGACTAACATAAACCATCCACTGCCCCTCCGAAGCGTCTTCTTAATGAGCTCAAAAGCAGTTTAATCAAACCTCCTTCTCCTTTCTTCGCTGCCTGTGCCTCCTCTAAGCAGGAAAACAGAGCTGTTTTGTATTCAACATGGAAATCAGCTGGGAAAACACAGCCTTTGAAAGCAAAAATTAAATGTGACAGTGTGAGAGTTACTCTTTGTCCTTGATTTAGTACCCCCGCTTTCGCTTTAGCCCCCTGTTATTTTATTTCATATATGGCTCTTTTTGTTTCCTCTTTCCAATATTTTCTTCTTCCTTTTTCTGTCAGTCTTCCGTTTCCAATTTCCTTTTTCTTCTTCTTTTTTCTTTTTTTTGTTTTTTTTGTTGTCCACACCCCAAATGCTCTTCACACACTGCAGAGGCAAAAGTGTTCCACATCTTCCTCCTTCACTAATTTCTACCAACATTTTTTTTTTTTTGCTTTCAATTTTAAGGGTGAGCAAACTCTAAAAAATTCCAAAAATATGACAGAAGGATCAAACCATGATCAAATGCTTGGAGGGTTTTCATAACCGATCTCATAAGAGAAAGAAAGCACAAAATCTAGACAAAAACTTGCTTTAGTTTTGATTTAAATTAATTTATATATTTTGAAACTAAACATCTTAGATTTTTTATTTAAAAACTGTGGCTTTTCTTCTCATTTTAGTGTGTTTAAGTCCCTCAGAGACAAACTTAAACTTTGAGAAATGCTGCATTCATGTGGTGTTAGAATGATCAAGAAAAATGCCTGTCTGACTCACAAAACACATTAAAAGACCCAACAAATCTAACATCACATGAACGCAAAATAACTTTCTGTGCATAAGTGAAAATCAGTTTATTAGTAGTGCATGATTTATGAGGAGACACCAGAATTACAGGGAGAAAGAAACATGAAATAAATGTAATATATTCCAGTTAGCTTAAATAGTTGAACCTTATGTTGATGATGAACATTTTTCCTCTTTGGACAAACAAAAAAGTGATAAAATAGTGATATCCATATCTTATAGTTGGTTTTCAAATTTTAGATTAAAAAAATCTGACCTCTACATTTATTAGCCTTTATATTCTAAAAAGTTTTGTGGGGCTTGAAGGTTTCAAATTTGATTAAAACTCCTTTATATTGACCTCCATGCAGAAAATGAATGAAATGTAGAACCTGTGGCATTTGAAACCTTTATCCAGCCTCAGGGTAAAATGGAAAATAGGCATGTTTAAACATGCATGGTTCCTATGGTAAAATGAAAGAAATGGTGAGTGTTAATAACTTGTGACACATCTTGATCTTTTATTATTAAGCAGTTTTATAGGAATGGGCTGTTTTAAATTGTGAAAAAACTTGTCTGATCACAAGAGATTTCAATATAAGAATATTTATGACCTTTTGTTTACATCCTTGTTTCAAAATCTGCTCCTGTTGCATTTCTTTTTTTTCCCCACAAGTGTCACTATAAAATGCCAAATTCATAAATATCCTCAGAAGTGTTGTGGTCAAAGTGTGCTGGAGGCCACATCGTGTTTAAAAGTAAAAAAATAGTAAAAGTTCAGGGACATTTTTTTTTTTAGAAAAGCTTCTTTTCTTCCAGAAAAGATGGTTTGCTGCGCAAGTTAAAAAATATAGAACAATAGAAGGACATTTTAAATAAATGGATGAAACATTGTATTTAGTTTGATGGTTATTTTGTAATTTTTTTCAATGTTGGGCCAATCATGACCTCTAGTCATTCTGTGTTTACACCATTTATATTCCAATGCAGCAGCATTATTTTTTTCCCCAACTTTATTTATAACAGTTAAAAATTTTAAGGTTATTTAAAAAAAATAATTACATGGGTTTATTTATTTTATCATTTATAAATTATCAACAGCTCGGCTTCTGACCAACAAGCCTAAATTTGGTTTGAAATGTTATCATTTTTTGCTTTTTATGTTATGTTATCAAGATGTTTTTGTTTATTTTCAATTGTGTTTCCTTGCTGAGTTGTAATTTGATATGTTGAAAAAAAAAAAAAAAAAATCCATCAAATCAGCAGCTCTATTGTTTGCCAGTAAAGTTAAAGAAGGCAGAGTGAGTGTTTGTTGACATTAAGCCCCCTTAGGTTTTCAGTAACTGAGATCAACTGAAGCAAAGATTTTAAGATCAAAAATACATTTGTCACATCTCAGATTTACAGCAACCTGTTTATGTTTTCAGAAAAGGCCTTACAGGCTCCCGGATGCATTTAACCATCTTTATCCTTTCTTCACCTCATCATCTCACAGCCATGACCAACCTGACCTTCCAAATTACACCTGACTCTAATAAGGACAGCGAGACCATCCAGATTGGCCGTGACCTCAAACTCTCCTGCCATGTTGATGCCACGCCGCAAGACAAAGTCAACTACACCTGGTACAAGAACGGCGCCCCCATCTTTAACTCGGATAATCTGATCTTGCTGCGCAGCGATCCAGAAATGGAGCCTGGCACCAGCAGCTTAGACATTGTGGACATAAAGTTCAGCGACTTGGCCACATACAGCTGTGTGGTCAACTTCCCGGGAAGCAGGGTGCCGGAGCTTCGTGTCGATGTCAACATCTCTCAGAGCAGTGGTAAGATTTCTCTCTCTTTTTTTTTCATTCACATTTCTCCAAGACTCTTCGTAATGTTCATTTAATGGATTAAAAAAATGCAGCTTTTAAGAAAGTTTTTTTTTTTACTTGTACAATAAAAAGCCCCCACTTTACTTAATTTCAGTCACTCCTCCAGTGCTGTCAGTTCCCCCAGGAGGTCAAATTGTAAGCGTAAGCGAGGGGGGCAACACTGAGCTGGTGTGCCTGGTGGCCGAAGGCAAACCCCGTCCTCCGATTCTGTGGTCACGGACGGAGAAGGACCTTCTGATGCCTTCAGGGATGCCTGTAGTGGAGACGCCCGATGGTCGCTTGAGGCTAAGGAACGTCAGCCGGGACATGATGGGAGGCTATCGGTGTCAGACTGCTCCATACAACGGACTCAACATCAAGCGCAGGGAAGCACAGGTCCAGCTCAATGTGCAGTGTGAGTGTGCTTTGGCTTATTGCACATACGGCGCTGACAAATCTACAACAGTGTCTTTCAGATCAAGCAGCGTTACATGTATAGGGTATATCACATATTAAAGAAATGTTAGAGACATGGTAATAACTTATTTAAAAAGGTGCATTTTTATTTACTTAAGAGTTATTACAGGTGAAAAGGAAACAATCACAAAACAAAACCTAAAAGTTTACCCATGTAAGGATCAAAAATGTGTTACTTAAAAATGATCATAAATTTAGTTTTTTCTCTTCATATGTTTATTTTTTCTATCTGACAGTCTTGTTCCTTATGTTTTGCAGGTATTTATTAAAATGTTTGATCAGACATTGTTTTAGTAGAAATTAGGTTTAATCTAATTTCCAAATTAACTTAATTATGAATTTAGCGTTTTATATAAACATATATATATAACCTCCTAAGACCCGAACTCTTTGTTTTGTAAAGACAGTTCAGAGGAATTAACTACTGTATTAATTTAACCCAAAATGTTATATCCACACATAAGAGGTTAAAGATACATAAAAAGGTCAAACTTTAATGAAAAGTATTAAAAACCGCACATCATAGAATGTGGTGAATTTTAAAACTAGCTACAAAAAGAAAAATACTTTCTTAACTTTGTCACAGAAAATTTCTGAGTTCTAACAAATTATAATAAACATCCAAATTATTATTAGATCATTTACTTTTTTTAAAACCCTACATTTTTGTCTATAGTACTCAAGTGCAGTCGTCTGGGATACGATTTAAATAATTTAACAAAGTGCGGCTTAATTGCAAACAAATGTTTGACTTCTATTAATTAAGCACGTCTTTTGTTTTTTTTTCGCAAAAACAAATTTCCCTTTGTTTTTCTGAACAATAAAATCCTACATACTTTGTAGTTTATTATGACTATTTATTTGAAACACTTAACTGTAATTATCCTTTTGTTTTTTTGTCTATTGTTAATTTAGCTTTAAACAAATAAAGCTTTGTACAATGAGCAAGTAAACCCCCAACAAACATAGAGGCCGAAATACCTATTTAGTTTACTATTATTTATCTTTATTTTACTGCTCTGCACCACTTTTTCCCTCACACAGACAAAGAAAAAGCTGCAATCCCCTCTTTCCTCTCCCCTCACTTCTCTCATCTGGCCTGTAGGAAGTATTTACAAAGCTGGTTGGTAATGCAGGCTCTCTGGAAGGGCAACGCTCTATGAACACTTCTGTCCACAGCGGGCCTCCTCTGATTAATGAACCAGGTGGCCACCCCTACAGAGGAGGAAAGGGAACATACACAAGCAGGAATAAAAAAAAAAAGGGGTAATGGGAGAGACTTCAAAATCAGAATTGGTTCAGAGATGGTCATAGGATAAAAAAAGAAACAATGAGGTACAAATGAACACAATTAAAGGTGACTAAGATGAAGAGATCACTTCAATTCACTCAGATTTTTCTAATTTTTCATTTTCTAGTTTTAATTAAACTCCCACTCCAATCATCTTGATCTGTTTTAAAATCGTTCTCAGTGGTCTTTTAATGATGATAATGATGTTTTTAGCTTAAAAAAAAACTCCAAAAAAACTCTTGCTTTCCCAAGATGCCACAGTGAGGTGACCTAAATGCAAGTTTTTCAACAAATTTGGTAGATGGCTGTGTGTGTTGAGGTAGCCCTCTGCTCGCCTCCCCAAGTTGGTTGATGAAGGAGTAAGATTCAAAAAAACCTTGCTTAGAAAAACAATCAATTTATTAAAAAAAAGTTCACAAATAGTGAACTTGTACTAGTAATACCTCCGGGTAATTGGTGGGCTGGAATTGCATTTTTACATGCCTCGTAGTGGCCGCTGAGGTTTTAAAGGGAAACCAAACAGGGAAGTTGGAGGCTGACTCCACCCACAGCTGAAATGTGAAAATTCAGTCAGGGGGTGGGGCTTGGGGGCAGGACTGTTATCATTACTGGACCTCCAGATCATGAGGTGGCACTTAGATATGGAGTCTGGAAAGAGCCAAATTGAAATAAATATATACACCATTAAATAAATAAATACATGTGTCATTAATTATTTAAAAGTGGCAATAAATAAATAAATGTTGAAATCAACAAATAAATGTTGAAATAAATGTGGCATTAAAATATTAAAATGGAACATTTAAGAATTTAATGACATATTTATTTATTTCAGGTTAAAAGAGCCGAATTGCAATAAATACATTTAATATGAAATAAATAAATGTGTCATTAATTACTTAGAAGATTTGACCAATCACAAAATTCAAATATAATACCTGGTTTCAACCTGTAGATGGCACCACACAGGCAACTTTGACTATATTTTCAAGAATTAAACAAGTTTATTTGAATTTGTCAAAAATGTGGGGATGAACAATAGACCGCACTTTTAAAGCTCCATTTATAGAGGTCAACAGCCAAAAAAAGTTGATATAATGTTTGTTACCCTTTAAGAAAAAGTTAAAATCTTACAGCGGCTGGAAGTTTTATTCTAAAAGTTGATATTGGTCAATGGCCACAATTATGAGGTCGCGAGGTAGTAGTCTAGTGAAAGGGCAGGGATGACACCTTATGAAATTTGGCAACAGCTGGGCAGCCACAGGTTGGTGGCAGCCAGAAATTCCACCCAGCAGCAGCTCTGACTGGACGATGTATGGTTCTGGATTCACCTCAGTTTAATTAAAGAAATACTCAGAAAATCCGGTTTAATCTTAATTTTCTTTACATATGTCCTCCATTATGAGAAAATATGACAAGAAAAACACAATTTTCACTAGAGTTTGTCTTTAAGGCTGTGCGAAAAAGCTGGACTCACTTTTGTTGAGCTGCTTCACCCACTCTTGACACTTCCAGCTTTAGTCCTTTTCTCTTCTGTGTTTCTTGTCATACTCAACATCACTGTCATCAACCAGATCACTGTTGGCCATCACCCAAGATCCCTCTTCCTCTGTTTCGTTGTCCTCTTTTTCATTCTGTCATCCACGCCCAACCCACACAGACCTTTCCCCTCTTTCGCTCCACACTTTCTCCATCATTTGTCTTCCTCATTGTCGTCTTGCTAAAGAGCAGTTTCTCTCTCCACATCCTGCCTAACTCACCCCCCATCACCCCCCACCACCTCCCGCTCTCTGTCTCATGCAAATTGATTTTCTCTGTGTGTACTGTAAGCGCTTGGCTTGATCAGTGTTGCATTCCTGGACGGAATCCATTTCATATTCAATAAGACAGATAGCAACAGTATGCTTACATGGATTATGCTTTGCTGTCTATGAAACACTGCGGCATTGTGCTGCGAGTCCCTAATGAGGAGGAAATGGATGCAAAAGCAAAGCCCGGGAGAAGCGGAAAAGTTAGAAAATAAAGTAACACAGCCAAGTCACTTTTGTAATTTGGAGTGTAAACATGAGAGCCAGTGTGCTGTGGAAAAAAATAATTTGTCTACTAAATTTAAGTAGGGATGAAAATATTTATAAACTACTCACACACAAGCTCACAACTTCCCTCTTTTCCTGCATTTTCTTTGCTTCTGTTATCCCTACCTGACAGATTGTTTCCTCTAACCCTCAGCACTTGGTTTCACTCACTGATATGCATCTATTAGTCTATAAATAGGAGCAGGAGTATGTGACCATACACTAATCAGACCATCGAACTACTCTTTTGACCACTTTTACATCATTCAACCTCTGTCACCCAGCTTTAACTCTGCAATAAGCATGTATGAGGGGTTCTGGGGGATCATGATGGCATGGCACTGAGCAGAATATAAATACAAGATTACCAAAACAAGACAAAGGCAAGATGTTGGAATTTTCTTTCCAAAACACTAAGCATCTTCTCTGAAAACACAAACAGGCAGCTCAGAAAGCCAGAAGGTAAATGCTGGGGTGGTTTCCAGTCTTTTTAGCATTCAGGTGCTTGCTCATGTTCCCCGGACTGCAGTGCAAGCACAGAATGATAAACTGATTTCAAACAGAAATTTGGTCTGACTCGGTTTACCAGCCTATGAAAAATATAAGAAAGTAGGAGTTTTAGTCACAATAAGTAAATATATTTTTGGAACATTTGGCATTTCTGAAAACTTCCAAGAAAGATTATAGAATGAGCTTTGAAGCTGCTGTCTTGACAAGGAGCTGTTTTTTATGTGTCAGCCATGAACACTTTTCTAGTTCATACTGCATTAGGCAACATTGTTTGAAACTGTTTAGTTTGTGACGCAGAAAACTTATTTGTTTGAAAATCTCTACCTTGCATATAAAAGGTTTAAAATACTAGCTTAGAGCTGTTTTAACCCTTTAACACCAGAGCTGCAGTGTTTGTGTTCATTGATTCACTGCAATTTTTTAATTCTTAACACGATCAATGTAATTCCAGCAGATTTTGAAAGAGAGAAGTGGCGCCCCTTTCCTCCTTCAGAATCTGCCGGAACTAACAGAGTGGAAAAGTTACAGTATGTTAAAGATTTTGTGTTCAAGCATCACAGGCGACGACTCAGGTGTTAAAGGGTTAATGTAGGCCTAAATTAAACAAAGACAGAAAATCAGCACAAGTGGAGGAACAAGTGCCTTAAACCTAAAAGACCAACATGAACTGGTAAAATGTATTCATTTATATGTATTTTCTTCTTGCCAGAAGTGATTTTTAATTGACCACTATTTTGTAGGGTTGGGCAAGTTCGGTTCCAAGTAGGAACTGTTATGATTTACGTGATTCAACTGAAACCCAAAAAAGCTGCTGCAAAGGGTTCCACGTTTTGGTGCTTAGTTTCATTGAAGGTCTATTTGTCTTTGGACATTTCATTCACATCTACTCAGCTCAGTACATTGTAGTTTAAGCCAATCCTTCTGCCTTTTCTGTGATAGTGGGCGGGCTCGTATAAGACCGGGACATGTGACGTTTTCAGTGACCCAATCAGTGGGTAAAATACTAACCCAATATGAGTGTTTTGTCCTGTCACAGCGCTGCGGTTCTCTGGCTGCAGCCGGCCTCCCGGACTTCAGCGGGGCTCACTCAGTCAATACGCCGGGAGACAGACAGCCGCTGCTGGGAGCGGGAGCAGCCTGCTCGGGTCTCCTGAATTTTGATGTTTTACTTATTTTCGTCTAGATAATAATAAATAAAAAAGGTCCCTTATTTTTCCCCCCTCTGGGGTAAATGCGGGTCAGCCTATAAACTCAGTCACGAAGACACAGAAATAGCGGAAGCGGCTGTCATGGAGACACACCCCCTCAAGTGAGATCAAAGCCCCTGTAACGCCTCTGACACCGCGCCCCTCAGCCGCAGTCATGCTCAGGACCACATGTTTGATAGGCTGCGAGCAGCGAATTTGTCAAGCGGTGAAAGAGGGCCGGGCCACCGGTTTGCGGCCCAGAGGTCGAGTAGCTTTGATTTAATATGAACAGCAGTACATCAAAAAGCAACGACACCCAAAGCGTCAATTTTGACGTGGAGGTCTTTACCATGCATCAATATATAACGACTTGGGAATGACAATGTGCTGATTTGGGAAGATGTAGGCATTGTTTTTTATTGTTGAAATTTCAAAATTAGCACCGATTAGGACCTGAAACCGAAACCAAATAACTGCTTTGGCACCAGAACTGAATAAAACCCATTCGGTGCCCAACTCTACTATTTTGTACTGATTCCATACAAAGTAAATTTTAAATTTTAAACCCCAAAGTTGAGTTAATTTGTTTTAATGTTACAATTTATTGATATTGTATTTTTAATAACTTTAATATGTTTTACACATGTTAACAAATAAACAGGAGAAAAACATAAGGAAAAAAATCAAGGGACACAGAAGTATGTGATGGTTTGCAACAGCACTTTGCAACTTTTACATCACCCATGTCTCCCTGTCTGAAAAGAACTTAGAGGATAAAAAAAAATCTGAAGTTTTTGTCCAAAAAAAAAAAAAAGCGCTTGAGAGAGAAGCAACATAATGACACAGAAATAAAGCAATATCAAATAACAACAAAAGAGGAACTGTAACTATTGAAGTGCATTGACTAATAGAATCTCCAAAACATTTAAATGTTGTTGAAAGAGTTTAAACTATTATTTTCCCTTCCTGCCTTTTAGTAATCGGGACATCTTTGTTTATGTTTTAGCCATCTTGCAACACATACAAAAATAACTCAAATTAAAGCAAATTACACACTTACAGGTGGTAACTTGGACTCATAAAGGGCTCCACGGAGAAGTCTCCACCTTTGGGGCCTTAGCACCAAAACTCATCACAGTTCATTAGTGCCACAATTACCAATTGAATATTGTAGATGGTTAGCCAACAGCATCCTAGCTGGGCTGTGATTTGCTTCAGAGTAATTTAGTTGAGTTGTGTCTTGGCTGACCTAAGAACAGCAGCAGTGAACCAGTCATTAACCTCAAAGCCACAAATCACTTTTAATAGGTTTACAAGTTAACTAGTCAAGAGATGGTGCCTTGGAAAGTCTGAGCTTCTCTCATCCGTTGGTGATGATTTGAATGTGTTTCTGTATAGTGTTAAAATCATCTGATGAAATGATACAAAAAAAGAAGAAGGAACAGGAGGTGAAATAGTAAAATTGACTTTGAAACACAAAACTTGATTAGTATTTTGGCAAACCCAATCCATCAACATCCATCTCCTTGACTCGCTATACCACTTTTGGGATTCCGGGATTGCAGAGCCTGTGGCGGCTACTGATGGGTGAAGGTAGGGTATGCCCCGGATGGGTTGTCAGTCTTTTGTGGGGCCACACATTCACTATCATGTTTTTGGACTGTGGGAGGAAGCCGGAGTTCCCCAGAGAAAACCGACACATGCACAAGGAAAACATGCAAGCTCATCTATCAACATTATTTTCAAATATGTTGTGTTTTGAAAGCATCATCATTTTGAATGGCCACTGAGATGCAATTAAAAGAAATAAAGGAATGATGTCCGATGTGTTCCACAGACCCTCCCATTTTGGACCCGGTCCTTCAGGACGTGCGTTCTCGGACCTCTCAGACAGTGACCCTGAAGTGTACGGTTCTGCGGGCAAACCCTACACGCCTAACAGAAATCCGGTGGTTACGAAACGGAAACTTCATACGGATGTCCTTGCCGGGACTGAAGGAATCACCAGAGCTGAAATTCAAACTGGAACCAAACAACAGTGACACGTATGAATGCAGAATCAGCAACAGTGCAGGGACGTCCACGTGCACCTTCAATGTTTCTGGTGAGTGATTTCCACTCGATTTTCGAGTCAACATCAATTATTTCTTTTATAAAAAAGACAATATGAAATGTTCCTTATTTTTTTCTTTTTGCCCTACAGCTAAACCCTACAATGCTGAATTCTACTTTGACACACCTAACCCTGTGCGCATTCTGAAGGGTAATAATTATTCCTACAACCTGCAGTGGACGCAAAAAGATCCACAAGCCACAGAACGCATCATCGGGTACTGGCTGAATGTACGCAAGGTAAAAAAAACATTCCTACACAGATTTCTGTGTTTCTTTTTTCACAGATTTAAAGCAGTTCTTTTGTTTGAGAGAAAACAGACAGAAAACCTCCTAAAAAAAAGTCTAGGGGTGTAAATCATAAAGGAAGATAGATGCAAAAACCTGAAAACAAGTACAGACTCAAAGAAAACTAAACCTCACAATAATAAAAATAAATAAACTCGTCAAAAACCCCACATTTAACCCAGTCTGTGATCTGACAGTAACTGAAATGAACCTGATCTTCACTGTAAAGATGGATCACTGCAGCAGCTGACCTGTGTTCCTCACCTGTCTCTTCTTCTGCTAGTGAGGAGCACTCACATGCATGGAGGGAGTAAACCTCCCGACTAGGGAGTGGCAGAGGAAGCAAAGGGCATGACACAAGGAAAACACCGGTCACTAGTCTTGGCTTTGAAAGAATTACCTTGAGTGGTCGGCCTCATGGATTTTATAGACAAGAGCACACACACACCAACATGCATGTCCACGTGCAGTGCGGTAAATTATGCATGCTTAGTAAACATAGGGATTTTGGGCTTTGGAGGTCTCAAGAATGTGCTTTGAATCAATATAAACTGGCAATATGTAGGAATATCCCTTTTTTAACTGGATTTACATACATACTGGTCCTTTGAATGGTAGTGTATTCTTTGAATTTCTGTACATAAATAGAAAAAGAAGAATTTATTGTGTGAATGATTAGTAAGCATTCACACTAGTGATTCTCCTGCTCATTTCCATACATTTTTTGGGACGTAAAAACTCAATCACACTTTTAGCGATTTCAGCAAACTTTGTATCAAAACATTCAACTTGTTCAGAACATTACAGCTTGTATTTTTGGTATTCATAGACTTTATAGTTTTTGAAATATCGAGCAAAATATGCCCCATAGGAAATAAATGAGAAAGTCTTCAAATGTCATCATTTTAAGTAGATTAGCAACAAGCCTTTAAACATATTCATGGGTTAAGTTTTTACTCTTATAGTAATTTTCAAAAAAAATTGGAGTTTAGCTAATATTTTAGCAACATGCTAACGTTTTTGGCTAATTTGTTATCTACTGTTTTTTTTTTCAGGCTATGTTAGAGTTTAGCTTCTAGTTTAGCAACAGACTAATGTTTTCACTAATTTAATTTACTGAATAATTTTAGGCTATTTTGGAATTTAGCTAGTATTTAAGCAATGTGATTATTATTTTTTTTTTTTTTGGGCTAATTTGGCATCTACTAATGTTTTTTGGGCTAATTTGGAGTTTAGCTCATATCTAAGCAACCCACTAAATATTTTTACAATATTTTTACAAATGTGTTAGGGATTTTTAAGCAATTTTAATACAATGTTTTCAGAAATTTAGGTCCACTTCAGCGCTCTTTCAAAGTTATTTAACATTTTGCAAACAGTTTTCAACAAATCCTTCCAGCAATTAAATTGCATTTTCAGCAAAAAGCTAAGCATCTTCAGTGACTACTGTCTGCAAAAAAGCCTTCACACCAGCATTATCCCAGGCAATGCAACTTTTCTAGTTAAATATTTTACTTCACTACGTTAATTGTCATTCAATCTTAGACTCAGCTGTCTGCATTTGTATATAAATATATATATATAGAAATATAATATAAATTATATCTCTTTCATTTCTTTAGGAGGCTTTATCTCCGTCCTCCACAGACAGAAAGTAAAATAATTTAACAAAAATGAGTTGTTCTGTTTGGTTGTTGAATTTGATTAACTCTTCTCTTGCCTGTCCTTGGCTGACCATCTTTAATTTGATGTGACTGAGATTTTCACAGCCATGTAAACGTGTTAAATTAGTCTTGCACTCAGAATCTGCAACTTGAAACAAGATTGTGCAGAAATATTTTTTTAAGGCATGAGTGTGAAGGAAAGTCAACAACTATGTGAAGAGTTTTGTTTTTATTCCTATTTATAAATATTGCCTTGTCTACTTTGTATTCGGAATTATAAGACATAATCTTATGTACTAATAATCTGATTATAATCTTAGAGTGCACGCTCGAGATGTATTCTTCAATTTTTAAATTGACTTGATCGTTCTTTTTGCGTGCCTGTCTTTCTACTTTCCGTGTCATTTTTTGCCACCATTTAAAACAATTTAAAATGGCAAATTGCATCAAGATGCATTTCTAATCTGTAATTTAATCTCTGCATCTTCACCTGCATATGTTCTTATGTATGCAGCAGAAAGAAATCACAAAGACCTATAACAGGAAAAAAGGAGAGGCTGAAGAAGAAGTTAGGGATACAAACCGAGAAATTAAATGCAAATGAAAGAAAAACAGCAAATCTCTCGAGTCCTCTCAAGTATTAAATAGAGTACTAGAACATTCATATGTAATACCATCTCAATTTCACAACCCATCTATTTCTGCAACTTTTTTAACAGCTCATCCTTTTAACGCCTTGACACTCTATCTTTTTAGCACATGCAAAATGATGTAGGGGTCCTCGGGGAGGCATGCAGACACAGAGGGAAATGCAGCAGGACAGATCAGTTCATTGAGGGCAGTGCTCTGTGGTGTAGATCTAAACACATTTATTTTTCTCTCATGCTTATACTCACATTTTAATTACATCTTGACTTTTTTTTTTTTTTATTAGCTGGTGTTCATTCATTTGACACAATGTCTTTATGTCACTTTTTTCATGTCAGTGTATCAACCAGTATTTACAAATTACATCCAAATGTGAGTGGATGCCAAGTCTGCATGCTTTACATCAGAAGTCACTATCATGCTTTAAAACCCCCCTTTACATTGCGTTATGCAGCTGTAAATTCACTCATTGGGGGTTCATAAAGCAAACTGATGTGATCTCTTTGTTTTCTTAAAGCTCTCTTCTATTTGATTTATTTCTAAACATCCTCCACAGTTTCTCAGATTTTAATTTGTAGGTGAAAATTGATTTGTGGAGATGTTACCTTTTAGCTACAAGGTGCAGATTTGTCAATTGTTGCGTGCATGCTGCATTTCTAATCATATTGAAAGTGTCACATGCTCATAAATGTAATTGTTAACTTGTCTGAAATACTATACTTGAGGGAATATTAGCTAAATCAAATATATTTAGGAACGTGAGATTATTTTAATACTCTTTTCAACTGATCAACAAATCTTGGATACCAGCTAAAAACTGTAGAATTTAAAGTGTTTTGTTTACCTATCTCAAGTCACTTTAATGCGTTTTAGCATGTGTTTGTTTCTTTAGTATTTGTCTGGATTGAGGTTGTATCTTATAGATTTGCATTGTTTTACGTAATTTGTTTGGGCTTATTTTGAAAGGATGCATTCTGTGTTTGGTTGAGGTCTGTTCCTGACTTCAGTAGCAGCAAAATAATAAGTTTTTGTTTTTGCTAGTTATAAACCTTCCTGATTTTGACCTCAAGGATCCTCCACACTCAGTTTGACAAATACGCAAAACAAAGTAGATTTAAAGCAGGTAAACAACTGTTTGTCCCAGCAGTCGTCAACAACTCTTAGATCTAAAGGACAGTAAAACCGTCAATAGATTTTAGGGTTGGGTGATCAATGACACGTGTGTCTCTTTTGTTTTATTTATTAACATTCCTGAGAGTGCAAAACTGTGAGCACAAGCACTTAGATTGCACTAATCATGTGTTTGAAATAATAACTTTAACTAGAAATGCTTGCCAGTGTCAAAACAACTTTTTGTTCATGTCATTGCACTAGAATGAAATCAGATCATTCAAGTCATTGTCACGCTCATCTGCCTGCTCGTCAGTCCCGTTTTTTGCACTGATAACTACCAATAACTCCATGCTAAAGGTAACACAGGTGAGGAGTGGTCAAGGCTCTCAATGTCAGCTGCCTGAAATAGGGGAATAGTCCACAGAGGAGTGACGTGCACTAAAGATAAAGAGCAACTATCATAAACTGCAAAAACAAACCATCTTTGATAAAATATGACAATAGAAAAGAGAGGGAGGAGTCTGCTGAGAATGTTTTAGACTGATAAGAGAGGAGGATACAAGTTGATTACATCTTGTGTAGTTTCACTAGAAAAAGATCAGCAACTGCTAAATTATAATTGCAGAGATTGAAGCCAGGTACACATAAGTAGCGGTGTGTAGAATGACCGGTGGTGAGGATGATGAAGAGGGCAGAGAAAAGGACTAAGTGGTGAAAGTTGAAAAGGGAGGTGTGCTGTGAGGTTTTGAGGGAGAAGTTGAAACAGATTTTGGAAGATAAAGATGTTTTCCCAGATGACTGAAAATCTCCAGCTGAACTTAACAGGGAGGCTGAAGGAAAGTACTTGGTGTGTCATCAAGTACACACCAAGTACTTGATTTTCTACTTTCTTTTAAAAGAAGAAAATTCTTCAGAAACAACTTATGTTGAAACAATGTTCTCTTACAAAAACAGGTTTGTTTAAGAGACGACAATTGGCCTGGTTCCCTGGTTGATTTATTTCAGTGCTGCATGTGTACAAGAGAGATTTTTACAAAGTAAAACATGGTTGAGCAACTAATATATTTTTACTTAGCAATAACATTGATTGTGGTGTTAACACAGCTTATAAACCGCATTAATACAAATAATAGTTTGAATACAAAGCAATGAAGTATATCTAATCAGGATTTTGGAGTTTGTCTCCAGATTTCCTAATAGGAGAGTTTGCTTCTATTTCCTGACAGTAAAGCTCTTCCCAGTTCTTAGATGCTACCATATTGGTCTTTTTTGGTAGTAATTCTAACTGCTGATCACTGCTTGCAGTTATTAAGTGTTTAACTATAAAAAAAGCTGATAACATGCAACAAGATCTGCATTTGTAACCTCTTTGTCAGTCATCATTGCTGTGAAAGGTGTGACATTTTTCTGCCTCATGCTTAAAATGTCACGTTTTCATCACGAGGAGTCTTACTTGTAACACCCCTCCTGGCTCTGCGGTGGTGTAGCACTGTAACAGTTGGCACTTGAGGTCACACAAGGCCGGGTTTGCACCTCTGTGGGATCTGCATGAATCAGCAACTGGGAAGCGGAGAGGAAAAAAACGAAAGACCTCAGTTACATCTTTACTGCACAGCAGCTCTTTGCCTCTCACCCAATTTGACACTTTTTTTTTTTTTTTTATCTTGTTGTGTCTTTGATGACAGTTTGATGGAAAAACAACTGAAAACACTATCTGGATGAAATTCCCTAAAGCCTCTGGGTCCCCCAATATCACACATGCATATGTGGTAGAACACATGCACACACAGATTGAAGATAGACTTGCTTGTGATTGAAATCCTCCATCCATCATACCCTTGAAATACATCACTCCTGTCACTCTCTTGTGTATCTTTTTTACTAGTTTTGTGTCACTTTGAAACAAAGATACCAATTGTGTGTGTGAATTGGCCTAAAAAGATTGTCAAAGACTTGAACGTGCAGCTGGAGCTGCTTTATTCTTCTGAGTTCAATAACTTACTGGTCCAGTGCACATACTGTATTTGCATGGAAAAAAGTGCATGGACGTGATTCTGTTTGTGCAAACTCCTATTCCTTCTTGTTAATATGTCATCAATCTCCCACCCACTGCAAAATAGTCCAGTGGGGGATTTTGTGTTTACAATAAAAAAAGCTGAATTCCATCTACATTTATAGCAGAAAACAATTGACTTGTCTCTTCTAACTGACACACTATGACATAAACTAAGCTTTTCCTGTACTCAATATTTAACTGAATTATTCCTACGCATTTGTGCAAATTGTTTGTTTGGATGAATTTGAGTGCAATTTGGTGTTAAAAGCCCTCAATCGATATAATTTTATTCTGCAGTAGCTTTGATGTCAAATGTTATATACTGCATGACAATGTGTGAGCTGGTGTAGTGAGTCAGGCAGCCGATAGGCAAAGAAGTCAGAAAGTGTTCTAAAACTGTAGGAGCCGAAACAAGAAAAATGCAGTGAATTAATCAGAGGTTCATCCATAACTATTTCAAATAATCCAGCACACAGTATGTACTAATTTAGTCCCAGGTTGGAAAAGAAAATAAAACTTTTACAAAGAAGTAAAGGCATAAAATACAATAATATATGTTACATAGTGAACGTTTCTGTATGGATGATGGAGGCCCTTATACGTTTGCTGAACTGTTCTGTCCAGCTTTTATTCAACAGAACACAGTACGTACATTGGTGGCTTCATCAGCAGTGAAACTGAAAGTTACAACTGTTGACTGTGTAAGAGAACTGGACAAAACAGCACTCCCACCCCACGTCAGGTTCCAAACAGGAAGTACCTGCTGGCTCAAAGAAGCCAAAATCCTATATTCAATAGAGAAAAAAAAACAGCTATGACTCAGTCATGATATATGTCAGAATAACCCTTCTTGTTCTGTCTTTTATGTGTTCTTGCTTATCCTAATTTTGTTCATATTTTTTTCTATTTTGCAAGTTATTTTGTTATAAACTGACCAATCAGTGGTGCCTGCTGTTTCCACCTCAAATGTTTGATTGACAGATTCTCCCAAACCCGCTTTCAGTGTGGACTTCCAACAAGCTTACTCCTGATTGGTGACAGTAGTTGCCATAGAAACATTGAGTCAGACCGACTCGGACCAATCCCTGCTTACTCCAAATGGCTGTGTCATGGAAAAATCCCAACTGAATTGAATTCATTTTGCTGAAGCCGGAAAAAAGGGATTTTCAAAGAGTGATGTCACACTAGCTCATTCCAGTTCTCTTATACAGTCAATGGTAACTTCTCTAAAATGTACAGTTCTTAAAAGGCACCTTAAAAATGTTCAGAATAAAGTAATTCTTGGTATTGGCACTTTTAACAATTCATTTCACTTTACCAGTTATGCAATCCAAAAAAAAAAAAAAACATAAGGGTCCAGAACACAGTGAGCTGTTTAAATACAATAAATACATGAATAAACATGAAAAACTGCATGAAACAACAAGGCCAGAACAATTCAGCCATATTATAGGGAATGCCAAATGGTTAATAAATGGAAACATGATGAATTTTTTTGTCATTTTGTCATAACTTTTTCAAACACGATACTATCAAATACAGGTTAAAGCTGCTCATGAAACTGCTGTTGCTTCCTTTTGGTCCTTGATGCTGACCAAGCATCAAGAAAAGTATCCCGCTGAGTTTCACCGTTACCCATTTCTCTTCCTCCCATGCTAAGCACCAGGTCTTTCTTTTCACATACCCTTAAGGCCAGTTTCTGGCTCTCAGCCCTGATGCATAAACTGACCCCAACTTTCAGGGTTAGAGTGAAGAACCGTAACCGACCAAACAGAATAGAAATGCATGCTTAAGCAGTGTGTGGGATAGTGCAATTAACAACACTGCAATGCAAGCTTGGAGACAGGGAGTCCCTTGCATAAAAAGTTATTACAACTGGACTCAAAGTAAACATGCTAGGAATGGTGAACCAATTATTTAAAAATGTGGAGAGGCAAGCTCTTAAAAGAAAAACAATTGAGAAGGGAAATCTGTTAACCCTTATTTTTGGCATCATAATTCTTCTTCTTCCCCCTAGCCTCACTAGAAGATGATCCATGCAAAGTTTTGAGCTTTGAGTACATTCATTTAAAATATAAATAACTTGATCCATGTTTTATATAGATAATAAGTTTTAAAATGTTTAAAGAAGTTTTAAACAATAAATTAGTCTTCATTGCTTGCACCACTGACAATGAGTGTTGATGGATCTAAAAAGAAACCAGAAGAACTGGCAGTAAGAATGGAAACTTAACAGTCTTTAGAGGCACAAAACCTGGTGAAAGCGGCAGGATTTGATTCCAAGCTTTTTTGCCAAGCGTGCTCTTGGACGGGGTCATGGCTGCCATGAGGAACTGGCATAGTTCTTGGAGTTCCACCAAATTCTTGGCAGCTGCAGGCAGGGCTCACCATGGCCCTTTAAATAAAAATGATCGGTTCAAACTGTCAAAGTCTGAATTTTTTGTAAATGGGCAAACACAGTTGGGATCTAGCTCAAAGTGATTGTCAGGGTACAGGGGCAAAAGTAAAGTGTGTGAGGGTGAATGATGCTGCGTACAGAGCGTTATTAGATAGGTACAGGGTGCGTCGTGTGCAGATTGGATGTTATTGTGTTAAAGAAAATAAAAAAAAGATGTACTTCTTTATTCAAAAAAAAAATAAAGAAAAGACAATAGAATACTGTACATATTATTGAACAATTGCCGAAAATGTATTTACGGACTAGACAACATTTTTTTTGCTTTTTGCTTATTTGCATCTTTAAAATATTGTAAATGTCAACATTTTATTGTTATAAAGCAGGAGGTATAGTTTAAAACAAAAGCTGTTTCTGAATAATATCTATTCTAAGATTTAATAAAATTGTCCAAACTTGTTTGGCCCACTTAAAAAATACATCTTAAGCCTTAAAAGTATAAACTTCCAGTGGAGTCTTTAATGGCACCTGCAACAAAGTGTTCACTTTAACAGGCTGTGAAGGTCTTTCTTTGTAACCATGGAAGGTGTTTGAGTTTGTTCAAGGTCATGCTACTGCAGGAAAGAAAGATACATTTGTTTGTTTTTTTGACTCAGAGTCTTCAAAAATGTACTTGTTTTGTTGGAACGTTTTAAAAAAATGTGGAAATAATTATGCATGACCTAAGTTACAAAGTGATGGTCAAGTTCTGATGCAGAGTAAGAGCTATGACTACCTTAGAATGGTAATTAAATCCTCCAGGTTCTCTAGAGCCAAAAAAATAAAAAATAAATACAATTTCAGATCCACACAACTCTATCTGTGGCTGGTGCTGCAATGTTATTCTGATGAAATGCTGATGGTGAGTAAAGGACCCTAAATATCACCATCACATCAATAACATTTAAGGAGTACAGAAAAGCAGGTAACTGAAACTAAACTGAAACAAAACAAAAAATTGCTGCAATTAACCCAAAACACAAAATAATGACAGGAAGTGAAGTCTGAGCAATGAAACTGGAATAATGACAAGGAGGTTTTGGCAAGCACAGACTGAAACTGGAGTATTACACTGCAAGTAATTGAAGGTAATTAACAAGATGCAGCTGAGACAAATTATGCCAGATTATAGCAATAAAAAGTAAAACACTTTTCCACAGCCTTTTTTTAATAACCCAGGTCACCAGTTGTGATATGAAATTTTCAAAGTTTACTACAAAACTGTATTAAGTGGAAGCAAGTGAGTAAATGTTTCGATTATTTTCTAAAAGCATACCATGACTGTCAAAATATGTTTCTGTAAACGTCCTAAATACACAGTCTACCACTAACTGAATGTAAAAAATATGTTGAGTAACCAGTTAATGTGAGCACACTAACACACACACACATGACACAGCATCAACACACTTCTCTGCTCCATGTGTTACCTGATAATGGCATGCTGTGGGTGGACTAAGTTGTTATGGTGAAGTGGCTGACCCAATGCATTAGATTGAGTTCACTGTCGGGTCTTTAAGTAGCTGGGATCAGAGGGAGATACACAGCTAATGGATCCTTCTCTCTGTGGGTGGAATAACACAGCAATAGCTTTAATAAATGTGATACTGACAGTAGGAGAAATAATAAAAAAAAACACAGCTTGACCATCAAAAGAGACAACAACTGAGCGTGCTTAATGTCATAATCATTTTACAGTGTTTGCTCTTAGGATGCTCGATTACTTGAATTCATTTAGGGCTTTTTGTGCAGAATTCATGTGACTTTTTAAAAAATTACAGTTCTGACTGAAATGTAAAACGAAGTCTAATTTTAAAAGGATCATTTCAATACTGATTTTTGAGTAATGGGTTTTTAGTCATGATGCTGGCGAAACCTAGATAAATCACATGAGAGCAACGAAACTGGACTAACGTTTTTTTCAAGACCATAAATTGATGGAGCCGAAGCAACTTTGACTCTGCTGGCTCCAAGTTATTTCATAAACAAAGCAAGAATGCTACTATATTTTCCACATTACAGGGTACACCACAATTTAAGGCGCATCATCAATGAATTATCTTTTTTTTCTTTTAACTTTTGATATATACATATAAAATGCACTGAACTGTAAAATGCATTAAACTATGCTAACCCCCAAAACCTTGATGATAATAGGGATGGGTATTGTTAAGATTTTATTGATATTATTCCTCTTATAAATGATCAATTCAGTATTCTTATCGATACTTTTCTGAGTGAAAACAAAGAGGGAGAAGGGAAATTACAATTTGGACAGGTTTCTGGTGTTGCTGCCCTTACAAATCACGTTTTTGTTACATTTTAGACAGCGCACGCTGTTTACAATTACTGTGGAAAAATACAGACACACTTTGGACCATTTTGCTGACGGCTGCTCTGCCATCTGCAAACGTTTGTCACTTGTCAGTAGAGGAATACGTGAGCAGTCCCTCCCCTTAACACTGAAGCAGGAATAGCAGTGAGGAAAGACGGAGAGAAAGGTTTCTTTACGCCACATTGAAACAAAGCAGTGCAAGCCGCGTCTGCGCTGTTACCACGCGTGTGCAGTATGTTGAGCAATACCGTTGAGACTGAAACTAATCGATCCGGTAAAAAGTGATGACGTGGCACCGATACCAAACAATACTGGCTTTGTTACTGCATCCCAGTTAGCAACACGTAGCAAAAACAGTCTGGCACCGCTACACATTAGCCATATTAGCATCTTTACAACACACCTTGTTTGTAATACGGAAAAACAAACAGACTAATACTGCACAGACAAACATTAATGTGACTATGCTAACTCCCAACACATTTAGTAACACATAAAAAACAGTCTGATGCCATGAAAGGTTAGCCGTGTTAGCATATTTACAAAACGCCTAGTTTGCAACTTGAAATAAATCAGACTGACATTCTGACATGACATGTACCCTTCAAAATTGCTTTCAGTGAGCCCAACCAGAATCAATCCATACATTAGATGTCCCAGATTAC
>NC_050514.1:23028083-23031801 GCF_002922805.2 Oryzias melastigma
CTTAATAGAAAATGTTTAAAGCTCCTTAAATTTGGTGAGTCGTAGACAAAAATAAGTAAATAAAGCAATGAAGTTCTCAGAATCAGAACCAAATGTAGAGGCTGATACTGATACTTAATGCTGAAATATGTTGCTTTTACAACAATAACTATATGAGATTCCAAAAAACCATAGTTAGGTTAAAAAAAGCATATAAAACATCCAAGATCCATTGTTTTTAAGCAAATGTAAATATTTTAAATTTAGTTTTTTGACAGATAAAACAAATTGGGTTTTGATTGTTGCAATTCTGAGTTATTATACTGGTTTCAATTCTAAAAACAGTTAGCACTCTGACCACCACCTGCTGAACATGAGACATTAACTACTCCAGAGTACTTCACACAAAACCACTTGAAAAACCCCTTTAATAGCACATTTGGTATAGAGTCCTGAAAGATAGAGAAGAGATTGTTGGTGCAAAAAGTGTGCCTTGCAGCCACCCACAGTTATGTCTCTTGCTGTTTTTGCCTTCCAGTCATGTCTCTATTTTTTTCCCTACATTCATTCGCAGTTGTATGTAACACGTCTCTATACTTTTTTTTTCTTTTGTGCTTGTGTGTGGCATCACCCCTGTGAATGCAGAATAAGCAGAAAATTCTGTCAAAGCAAGTGGACCTGGGGGGCAGAGAGCCAGAGAAAGGTGTCCTGTTGTCCTACACAATACCAGACCTCAGGATCCCTCTTTCCTACGAGGTCCGACTGGCTCCCATCACTGCCTACAGCACTGGGGATTATGTCAGCAGAATCATCCAGTACTCTGAGCGTGAGTTTCTTCTAAAGCCCTTAAACTATTTTTTGAAAGGTTTCCACATTCTTCTGAAATTATTTTTTAAGTAAATCTGACTGTTAGCTAAAATTATTTCATTTTCTTCACAGCCTACACCTACCCAAGATCTTCAGGTGAGAATAAACTACAACTTTCCCATCATGCATTGCTGTCTTCTATCCATCTGGCTAATACCAGATGGATAGAAGACTCCTAAAGAAAGCCAAGTTAGCTCCAGGCAGCATCAGTGCAGGTTTGCCAGTGTGGAACTTGCTGTAAATAGTCCTTGGCTTTTATTGCATTACTTATTGATAAAAAGGCTCAATGACAAAAAGCTTGAGGAAGCAAATAGAGGATGGAAAGAGGTCTAAAGAATTTGAAATGAAACAGTGTTCACAAGAAGTGGATAAACAACTTGTTTTATTGGTAAAACTGATAAGAAAACACAAAAATCATGAAGTTGAGCCTCTTTGTTTCCGTCAGTCTGATGCTTTTTTGCACCGATTCCCATTTGCCTTTCATCCCATCTTTTCCTACTTCTGCTTCTCAGTCAGTTGCATCATGTCTATTTTCTTCATTAAGGGACATGCTGAATTTTTCTGGCAGGAGTGGCAGTTGGCTCAGCCAGGGTGAGGCAATTAAAACAACAGCAGATTGTAACAGACTGCGAGAACAACAGTGTAAATTGAAAGGAGCGCGTGTAGTGAAACAGGGTGTGAATGGTAATAGATTAGCTCCCTGAAACAAAGACGAACACACAGGCAGTCCTCATGGGGAGTAAGAGCTGCACGGTTCTTCAGCAGACTGTTTGTGAGTGTGTGTGGGTGTGTGTGTGCAGGGGGGGTTTGGGATGTTCTCACTAAAGCTGTCAGCTTGGACATTTTTATATGGCGGCTGTTATATTGGCTTCTTTAGTGAGTTTCTGATAATGGCTGAGCCCTCCAGATGGGCTAATGAAGGAGACAACACCATGGAGAGAGGCCCCTTCATCTTGCTTAACAAGGAACATCAACATTAAGAATGATGCAGCAGCATCGCTTCGCTGTCTTTAATGATGTGCACAGCAACTCAAAAAGAAATTGATAATTAGTTTAAAAATGACTTCGAAGGTCGTAGAATAAAAAAAAACGGGTCCAGAGAATCTGATTCTCAACATGTTAAACATGGAAAAAGTTTTCCCTTCATTTGCAGGGTCTTTATCAAACACTATCAGGTTGTGTGTTAACTCTATTTGGACAAATAAATACATAAATGAAGTAGTTCTCTGCTGTGTGGTTGTTAGAAAATTGTTGAGTTATTTCAGTGAAATTTTCTTTTTTCCAAAACTTTCATGGGGTTTAATTTAATTTTTTTTATTTTTAATGTGAACAAGGCCAAACCTGAACTGAACCAGAGGAAACCGGACTTATTTGTGTCAGATCAGAGCTCAGTTAGGCATTTTAAATCATCCTGTCAATTTGTGATTCACAGTGGACAACAAATAAAACAACAAAAACTAGTTCACAAGACATCATCATTTGTAATTCATGTGAACACCTTGCAGAAAATGCCTAATTTGGTAAAACGGCGTATACTTGTATAACGCTTTCTACCCTCCTTCGAGGGCCCAAAGCGCTTCACAGTCACAGACCCATTCACCCATTCACACGCACATTCACACACTGGTGGTGGCTCCGCTGCCAAACACTGGCGCCAACCTCCCACCAGAGGCAATTCGGGGTTCAGTGTCTTGCCCAAGGACACTTCGACACATGGGCAGGCAAGGCGGAGTCGAACCCGCTCACTTCTGATCAGGAGTCGACCGCCCTACCACTGCACCACGACCGCCCTACCACTGCCTCATTTGTTCAGAGTTTTCTGGATAAAACAATGTGCCAAATGGTTAATTTCATGTTTTTAATGTTCTGATGGGTTTTCTGATGAGAACACTCTGAAGTTGTAGTCACACTGAGAATATTTGATTGCAAACGCCAGACACTCCTGAAAACAGTAGGCTATGTCACAGGCTGCCCTTACTTTCTCAACAGAATCACTGACATATATGTGCCTGGCTGTGCAATGCAAAATATATATTTACATTTAAAAAAGCCTGACTAAATCATACTTTTTTTGCGTCACACAATGGAGAATGCAAAGGGATCCACTTTAAGAATCTCTATATAGGCTGTGATTGTCTGCCTCCCACATTGTGCCCATCATTTTGTCAGTAATTGCTAGTCAGTTTGATTTGAAGAGCATAACGCTGAGGTCATTTTACACATTTAATGTTGGCATTCAGGCAAAGTTAGAAACTGCCTTTCTTAACGATGTCAGATATGTAACATGTCACGTATAAAATGTCCATTTCTCCTGCTCTTTCTTTCTCATCTCTTTATATTTAAACATGTCCAAGACAAAGTTTGTGGTTTCGAGGATGAGCGGATCTGCGGTTTCACTCAAGACCGGACGGATGTTTTTGACTGGACCAGACAGAATAACCTTACGCAAAATCCGAAACGATCTACCAACACTGGTCCAGAGACCGACCGCAGTGGAACTAAGGAAGGTGAGAACAGTTTTTGGGGAGCATTAGAAGAGCGTTGTTATCCATGCAAAATTATTAATATTAAGAATATTTTTTTCACCTACAAGTACAAGGTAGATGATGGCAATGTTCACTGAGTTGAGGCACATAGTGGTTAAAAACATCAGAAAACATTTATCAAACTTCCCTTTTGGGGTAATGGGGATGCTGGAGCCTAACTCAGCTGGCCAAAGACAGGGTACACCCTGGATGGTTTGCTGGTCTATTGCAGGGCATATTAAAAAAAATTAACTAGGGCTAGGAATCGATTAACTTATTATTTGCAAATCTGGAAAACAATAATCATGATTAATTGCCAAAGATTTTTTTTTTTTTTTTTTTTTTTT
>NC_050514.1:23031830-23052496 GCF_002922805.2 Oryzias melastigma
ATAATCATAATATGAAAT
Source organism: Oryzias melastigma (assembly GCF_002922805.2). Taxonomy (NCBI): domain Eukaryota; kingdom Metazoa; phylum Chordata; class Actinopteri; order Beloniformes; family Adrianichthyidae; genus Oryzias; species Oryzias melastigma. The sequence goes on from NC_050514.1 coordinate 23,031,849, forward strand.
CACCCTCAAAATTGTACTTTTGTAATGTTTTTTTTAACCCTTTGGATCCTAGGCTCTAAAAATAAATTTTTGTCAACTTTTGAATTTGCTGTATTTTCAATTTGAAAGACTACCTGCTTGCTTATTTGGTATTGTTTTAATCAGCACAACCGCGCCTATGTGACACTACCATTATTTTGTCATTTTTCCATGTTATTTTCACACACTAGACATAAAATCATGCATAATCAGAAAATTCCATCCGTAAGAATGGGATTCATTTGCCAAAAATGTTTAACAAAATGTTTTACAACATAGAATGAAAGTTTTATGTGTAATTTTATATAAACAACGAGAATAAAATGTGTCAACAAACAAACCAATATGTTTTTGAATAAAAATACCAAAAAATCCAGGCCAAAGCTACACCAGGCAACCCAAAAAATAAGAATTTATCACTGCTGTTTCTTTTACATTTTTCCTGGAATTCTATTTTTTTCTATTAATTTTTTTCAGCTTTTTTTTCTCATAAATTTTCTTTGTTGGGTTTGTGAAAAGTAATAAAATATATTTTTGGGAGAAGTTTGATCCAGCTGGATTTCAGATCGGCTCGACTGAAAATCTACACAGGTGGGGGCGTGTCTGTCCATGCTGAAGTGTTCACCTCCTGCCACGTCGGTGGGCGGGACTTTCGTGGTGAACCGCAGTGTTTCCGCAATTTTTAGACACCGGTGCTTGTCGTTGTGGAAAATTCATGTCGGTTTCCTCACCAAAACAAAATAGTGGTCATTTCCTCTGTTGAATTTCTCATAGCAGATGGCTCCATTTAGCTCCGCCCCCCATAGTAGCTGCTCTGCATTAGACCGTAAGATTGACGTTAGTTCTTTGTCTTATTTATTAAAATAAAAGATTGCTTTGTCCAGAAACTACAAATAAATGCTATTATCTCTTTATCATAATAAAATCTCACTCCCAGAAGATGAAAATAAGCTTATTTTATATGAAGTTTTATTGTGCTGATCTCACAGCTGCACGTCAGGACGCCTGTTAATACATATTAAGGCATTAATTATGTTCTATTAATCACAGACGTTAACGCGTCAACATTCACAGCCCTAATTTTGACTAAAAATACTCCTCATACCCCACATATGGTTTGTATGAAAGTGTATTTCAGTCCCCAAAAGTTAACTTTAGTAATGAATGTCACATTTTACAGTATTGCCACAGCACTTATTTTTAAAATAAATAATATTTTGCTCATCATATGCATGTGACATGGTATTTTTTTGCTTTGATTAAGTTGTCAGTCGCTTCATGTTTGTTTGCTTCTCTGGAATGGCTTGTTGTAGGGTATTACATGTACATCGAAGCGTCTCGACCGCGAGCCGAAGGGGACAAAGCCCGACTTCTTTCCCCTCTTTTCAACGTGTCTTCAGTGAAAAGCCCGAAGGGTCCAGTTCCATACTGCGTCTCCTTCTACTATCACATGAAGGGCAAACACATTGGTGAGTGTCATGCACACACACACACACACAAATCCTTCCCTCTGATATGAAAGCATTCATTTCAGGCACAGTGTTGCACTGCGCAGACAAAGCTAAAGCTCATTGCTATCAGTATATTTCTGTCAGAGACTGATCTCAGGGCCTGACCTGTGTGTGGAGAGCTTGTCAGGCACAACCCTGTAGGTTTTGTGTGTGTAAGCAGAAGAGGTGTGGGATGGAGGGCAGGATGTTAAAAATGGTCTGTTTGCATGTTTCCGCCATGCCTCGGTGTGGCTGCACGTGTGTGTTTTCAGGTTGGATGAAGGGGGCAGTGGCTGTGTGATTTATAGCAGGGATAAGAAACAATCAGTCATTTGGCAGAGCTGTTCATCATAATATGCTCTGTCAGGCAGCCCGGATGCATATTTCTCCGAGTGTACACAGCTGCAAACAAGTTAGCGCACACAGGAGCACAGAGTAAGTCCATGGACAAATCTGAAATCTTATTCATTAGAAGACATTAGGTCTAAGACAAAAAGGCTTCATAAAAAAAAGTTTTCATGAATGAAAACCAATACGGGGTTCCCTCGCTGTACTGCGTTTCTCACTGTTTTGCAGATTTTTTTTTTTTTTCACAACAATTTAACTTTTTTTTCCCTTTGCACAGCCCACTGTATTCTGTGTGTTGATTGGGTGTAAAGCTTGTCATTCAATCTCCTCCACGTGTCTCTCTTTCCCAGAATGCACTTAGCTTGTCAGAGTTCACAAATCTTTGAGAACTTGAGGAGCTGAAACGAGAAAAGAAGTATGAAAATGTTCATATCTGTCTGCGAAAATTGTATAAAGTGAGTCGTGAGGGGTGTCACAGCCATAAAACATCTGTTATCCCACTTCCAAGGTTTTATTTATTGTGGGTTATATAAAGAACATAACCCTGCCATAAAGAAGGGAGCATTATATTTTTAATTTCAATGTTATTTGTGTCCAGCATGCATGTTTATATTAACAAAATACATCTAAGTTCTGAAGAAAATGTTTCTATGCACTTTTTTGAGCACAAACATAATAAGATCCTAAGATCTTGGTCTACTTAAATGTGTTGCAGATTTGCTGGTGAAACTAAAAGATTAAATTTACAAGGGAATTCTGATGTGTTTCAGCAACAGTGTGCAAATGCAGATAAAACATCTAGCAGACCATAAGTAAAGAAATGTTCATAGGGTTAAAAATAACTGTTACAAATCAAGAAAAACTTTATTTCTCTCTCAAAAAAAATGCATAGCTTCCGTTTTAAATTTTGTTCAATTTTTGTTTTTTGCTACAAAAAAATGTAATTCAGTGTTTATTTAGAAACAGATCTTTACAAAGATAATCTTCATTTATTAAAAACTTAAAAAAGGGGCAATGTTTTTGAGAAGATGATTTTATGTCAAACATTTCAGATTAAAAGATTTTATATGTACCCCCAAACAATTGTGTTTCAGTCAAAATGAGGTCCAATTTTTTTATAATTTATAATTGTTCATCTTTTTGCATTTCATCAATTACATCTGACAAAAAAAAAGTCTAATTCTAAGCAAAGAAAAAAGGGAAAACTGTATAATACCTTTTTTCTCAGCTAGTTTCATTACTGTTTCAATATTTAGAAAGAGTTGAATCAATGTGCATACATTTTAAAAGAATGGTCAAGAGTATTTCATTTGAAAGTACAATTTTGACAATTCCAAGAAGGAAGGCAAAACCAAAGACTATCTTACATAAAAAGAACGATCTCTTCCTCACAGATAGTCCAGACTTTAACCATCTGAGATTTTAGCCCAGATTTTACATTTCTATAAAAGGAAATATTGCAAATTTAGATCTAAATAAATAAAACAGTGCACGTCTACTGAAAATATGCTGTTATTGTAAATCCAAAGGCCGTTTAAGAAAACTAGGAATTGAATGTTTATCGCTGGGCTTCTGCTTTTGGACCAAATGTCACTTACAGAGTATTCCAGTTGTTAAAATATTGATAATTCAAAAAGCTTGGCCAAAATTAGATTTTTGAAAATCATGAACAAAAATGAAATGTACTTAAAATAAAGTCCATCTACTGGAGTTAAACCAGAACACGCAGTCATATTTGCACACGGCAGGAGAAATTTTCAAATTTTCCTCCTTTAATTTTCATGTTGTCCTGCCAGGCAGCTCCAATGTGATGTTGCTTTGATTGCCTTACCCTTGCAGAGTTAACACTCATGTCAAAGAAAAGGCAAGATGAGAATAAGGTAGAGGGGTCAGGGAGAAGGAAGATGAGATGAGAGAAGTCAGGGCAGAATGAGGGTCAGGAAAGCTTAGGCTAAAAAAGAACATGCTTCATAATGAGACCGAGAGCAAAGAGAACAGGAGGAAAAAGAGGCAAAAGAGGCGAATAAAGTACAGAAACTCTGAGTGGTTTAAGAGAAGCCATTACCTTGTAGGTGTTTAGAAGTAGTGAGAGGATGATAATGTACTGTGAATGGTTTTTAAGTGCTTCATTGTGAAGCTTAAAGTGTTAAAAGTGCTCTATATGATAAATATGGTTGAAGGATTCGATACATTTGTATCATTTGTTTCATTTTTTCTTCTTTCCAACATACTTGAAGATTGACTCTTTTGCAATCATTGCCATGTAAGAAAAGTGTTGTTTTTTTAGCACAATATCAACAAAAAACTTTTTTGAGTTGTTATTTTATAGAAAAACACAAATTACATTATTACCACAAAGTGCACACTAGTCATTAATACAAAATACTTATTCAATTAAGCACTTTCACTTTTTATGTCATTAAGCCAAATAAATGTGACATATTTAATTGCACTCAATATAATTTTAGATGTAAAAACAAGATATGAAAACATGTTTTATGTTACCTGGGATTTAAGTCACTGTAAAACAAGCATTACATTTTTAGAATGTGGGATGTTTGGTTCTCATCTGATCTCGACCAACACTTATTTCCTTGGGTAGTCGGTTTCATTTTCAGTAATTGAAAACAGCAAAGCCAGAAGCACTTTTTCCTTACAGACGGTTGGGTTTATTTTCATTGGTGTTTGTTTGTTTTTTTCCTTTTTGTCTAGACATTCTTGCTCCTTCTGTTTGCTTGTGCTTTAAGCATCTTCCTGTCTTGTTTTCCTTGCCTTGGATTTAGGTCTTTCACCTGCACACCTACCTACCACTTATTTCATTTTTAAAGAGCATTTTGATCCACAAAATAGTCTTAGGGTGAATTCAGACTGGACCCATTTGGTTCGCTTAAAGTGAACCAGAGTTTGTTTTCTCCGATAATCCGGAACAAGTTTTCAGTCTGTATACACCAAATTAATCTGACTTGGTTCAGATCAAGGGACTTTTCAAGTCAATGCACCCTTAAATCTTTTATTTTCACATAGACATTGTTATGTACATTTAGCTCTTGCTTCTACAACTTATTGTGCATTTCTTTCTTTTTTTTTTTAGGTGTGAGGGTGAAGTCTTTTTACCTACGTGTTTCTTCTAACATATTCGAGGGAAAATATCTCGTGTATTTAAGTTCTTCCTCAAATGGAAGAACATATAATCTAAAAATCATGTAACCAGGCATGTCCAAAGTCAGACCAATGCGTCAAATGTTCAAATTTCTATTGGCTCAGAGGCTTTTGTCAACAAATCAATAATATGTGACCCCCAGCACCTTCTAAGAACAGTGTGTACGATTTTTTGATTGGGATTGGCTAAATTATGTTGTAAGCCATTGAAAACCAATGGGATCTACCTTTGGCTACTTGACTTTCAGAGCCTTAAGGGCCAAATGTGAGGAACAGATTTATTTGTTTCTGTGATTGAAACCAGAGTGGTTTTTACTTTTGGTATCTATCTGTTCCTAGACAAACTTGTTCTTTATTTCTGGTTTTCACATCCAAAAATTCTCAATAATTTTGGAGAAAAATACATTTATTCCTGCTTTATGTAAAGAAAATAAATTGATTAAAAAAAAGTCGTTAAATAGTGTATTTGCACTTAATGTTATTATGGTGATGCAAGGTGAATGGGTAGCTCTCACCTGTTTTTACCACCTTATATCTGCCCCTCATTGCAAAACGTTTGGACACCCCTGATGTAAGCATGTGTCCATGCTGCATGCATAGCAATGCTCCAAAGAATGAACACACCTTATAGCACACAGATGCCCCCCTGCTTGTCTATTTGTTTAAGAGACTGGTGGTTGGTTAATGTTCCAATTAGGAGCTGGTTGGAGATCGTTAAGAAGATAAATGCTTCTCTCACATCTTAGAGAGCTGAGAGGAATAGAGACAAGAGAGAGAGGGAGCCTCATCCATAGCTCACACAACGTCCTTCATTAAATCCACACACCACATGACAGGAAAGTGTGTTGTGTGCATATACAAAAGGAAACATGGTTAATTAACACATTCTAGAAATCTTCTGTGTCAGTGTCCTTTTCTCCCAACCTGTTTCCGTTTTACCTCAGCTTTCTTCTGTCCACACGGCTGTCAGAGAGAAATCAAACCATCCACCATGATGACATCAAAGCATATTGCATATTGCTGAGGGACCACTCCAAAGTTTTCTGTATAGTATTTGCTGTTTTTTCCCAGTGGTGTGCATTACAAAGTGTCATGTTTCTGCTTCAACAGCATCAGCCTTCCCCAAAAAATCTCTGTTAAAAGTGATTGTTTTACTTCCAATGGGTTTTTGTGGAGAACAATCTGTACTTGTGTTGATATTGCTTTTTTGCTTTAAAACACGTTTGGTTATATTGCCTTTTGTGAATAGAACCAGCTGCAGAAACGTGAACATCTGGTTCCACCGTGTCAGTTTTAAATATGTAACATTTGCAGTAACATTTGCCTGAAAATGTCATTGACTCTGGTGTTGTCATAGTGAACGCTGTGCTGATAATTCAGTGATAGCTTAGAATAGACAGGGTCATTTTATCAATTTATTCATCTTGTATTCATTTTTTCCCTAATTAGATGAATGATTGAAATAGAAGCAATTCAAAACATATTTATTTATAATAATTTGACAATTCAAGTTTATAGTATTAGTACCACAATGGTTACAATCAGGTATCTCCCTTTCTCTAGTAATTCTAAAGTCTATTATTTTCTTTTGCTGCAGTTCAATCCATCATTAGTTGGCTACCTATTATAACAGGTAATGAGGTAGCCTTAGATGTTTGTTAGGTCAATTAAACAAACACCAGGAGCAAGCTGATAGTTCCTAATGACCTGTGTGTATGTGTCTGCTTACATGAATGTATGCAATCTCTTCACAGGCACACTCAACGTATTTCTCAGAATGGGAAGCTTTACCTCAGCTCTGGACTTACTGAAGTGGACTAAGTCTGGACATCAAGGTCCAGACTGGAGGAGAGCAGACTTTGACATCAGCCCAAGTGGACCCTTCCAGGTAAGGACTTCTCTCCTCCTACAACAGCAATTAGACAAAAAAACAAAGCTAAACATATAAAAATCAACAAATCTAAACTAACTTCAAAAATGTGTTTTATAGCTGATCAACCAAAGTTTATTTTTTATTTTTTTCCCCCAGGGCCAATACTGATTACAGGTAGTCAAAATGTGGCAATAACCATTTTTTTTTTGGCAAATATGTATTTGCAGTGAAACCAAATATTTTGGCGTCAATATTTTTTTTAAATATTCCGTCTGCTTCACAGTAGTCAGCTTAGATCTGCCTGCAGTTCAGAATGTGACCTGCAGGTACAACCGTGCAAACCATGTACTGTAGATATCAACATCTTCAAGAAATGTAACCTCCAGTTATTTCTCCTTTAGCTTTTTCTTCTGCTTAGTATCGTGTCAGGTGTGCTTGATTTTGGAAGTAGATGATGCAAAAATGGTTGCATCCTTGATATTTGTTCTTTTCCATTCATTTTTTTAGTATTTCTATCTTAGAAGAATCTCCCCTTCAGACTCAACAAACACGATTTTATACACAGTTTATAAAACTAGAGAATTCCTGAAAGACTTGGACTTTAAATTCTGCTCTAAATCAGATAATTTTTCACACTACAGTCTTGGCAGTGACATTTGGGGCTCAAAAGAACCTGAGATAGCCTTTGAATTAGATTTTAACAGCAAGACATTCTTTCTGGAATCAGTATTACCTCACACCCAGAGATAAGAGATGTAGCAAATCTCCAAAATCTCTTTGGTGGTGGGAAGATCCCAACGGTCTCCACAGAACGAATATTTTAGCCGTCACAAAGCTAAATAAATTCTCATTTTTTTTTGTTGGCTAGTGTCTGTCCAATGGGAGAGACTGAGAATATGCGAGTTAAGAGTCTGTCCATCAGAACATGTGATGTATGTCGTGCTGTCAATGCAGCCTTCATTGAGGGAAAACCGGTATGGCATAAATACTAAATTTAAAGACACTTAATGCTCATTGATGATGTTGAGGTTGCAGATACAGAGTACAACAGAAGGTTGTGTGTTGAAATATTTTAAGCAAATATAAAAAAATATAATGGCTCAGCTTTTTTTTTTTTTTTTATAAGATTAATTTTACTTTATCAGTTCTGTGTAGTTTCTTATTCATCCATGATGGTCCCATTGCAGAAAAGGTTTTTGAAAATAGGTCATCTGGACTTAGTTTTTCAAGTTGAAGATTTTTCACTTTGGATCCAGTTAAGATTACTTATTTTTTTCAGAACTTTCTTCTGGTTTTCTTGATCAACAATTCAGCTTATGTACCGGTAGTATTAAGTTATTTAGAAAAGACTTGTGATTTACGTTCTGTTAAAACTGCATTTCTAGCTTATTTTGAAGCATCACCCAATCCTAATAGTCTAATTCTAATCATCCGGTCGACATAAAATTTTAACTCTTTCTTAAAACATCCCCAGCCATCTCGCAGTGTATAAAAATGCGACTCTGATTACAAATGTTGATGTGTGGCCTCCTGCTGAATTAGCTGAAAAACTTGTATTTAGGTCACCTTGTGGTGGCATTTTAGGATATGTAACCATAGCATAACATGCTGGTTTAACACATCAATTACTGGATACTGTTTAGGTTTACTGATAACTGTTAAATTAAATTAAATTGAATTAAAGTAACATTGTGTTATCCTATATTTAAACAGGTCTAGTATCTTAGTCATCCACCATTTACATCATTGTGAAAATAATTACATGAAGTGAATTAAAATCATTGATGCCAGGTGTGAAAGCATTAGTAAAAATGAATAAAATTAATTTTGGTGGTTTTACCACAAAAAACATTGTGTGTCAAAAAAATCATGAAAATAGCAGTTCCCTCACTGGAGTGAAGATAGACTTTTATTTTGATTTACTACTACAACTAAAACACAATGTCCAGGGACCAGAGCTGGCAAGAAGCAAAATTTAATCAAAATTTTAATAACACACAACGAATATATGAAAAAGTTTTGATTTTGATGCTTGACTAAATTTCCAGTTTGTTATACAATCAACCAAAGTTATTCAATTTCATATTGAAACTAAAACACTAATTTAAGCACTATTTTACTTACTCTTCTAATTATAATATCAGCTTTAATTTTAAGTTCAAATGAATACATATTTAGTTAATATTTTACAAAAAATGTTGGCATAAAACAGAACAAGGATGTGTGTTTGAGTTCTATGTATTTGATGTTTCTTCTGCTTTTTGCCAGCCACTCTGTTGACATGTGATCCACTTTTCTTTCAAAACTTTTTTCGTAGCCACTCTTAAACTTTTTTGTTTTAAAAATCTTTGTGTGTAGGATTTTGCTTTGGTCAATCAACAGATAAACACAAGTGGTCATGTTGTAAATTTTCTTGGTAATTCCATTGTTTTCTATTTCTATATATTACCACTTTTTTTAGCTTATATTTCTCTAATGAATATGCAGGGTAACATTTTCCTTTCATTCATTTCATAATTTACTATTTGAAAGTTTTTGCCAAGAACTCTAATGTAAGCATATTTAGATCATTTTGAGTCTCCACTTCTTCACATTGTCTTAAATACATTCCTCATAATTTTGTTGACATCATTGTTATGCTTAAGTAAAATCTCATGAATAAATGTTGTTATTGATTCACACATGCAGGTAATTATTTTTGAAAATGTGCATACCCAGCCTCCTATCCCCTGCAGCAATTAGCTTTGACAGGTCAATTAACAGGTTTATCTATGACCAAGGGATGCCTGCTAGTTGTTTTGTAATGATTCCAGATACCCTCTGTATGTCCGAGGGGAAAATTGAATTCATGATGAATGTGGATGGAGCGCCTTAGCTGGGGGCTGCATTTACTCTGCTTTAACTGCATGATGCTTCTCTGTTTAAAATTTGGAATGCAGCATATTTTATAAGAAATAGTTTTGAAAAGCTGTGGCACAACAACTTAAAATTTTAATGGAATGCCCATAACATGCTAAATTCAGAATGCTAGAAGCATTTTAAAAACATTTTATGAGAGTTTAGTTTTCTCAGCAGTTTTTGAGAGTATAATCTCACATTTGTGAGACATGCCTATTACCAATTTCATTTTACAGTTTTGTGTGTGAAACTTTTTTACTGAAAATGCAGCTTGATTTGATGTCTCTATTGCCCAGGTGGTAACAGTAACCTTTAACAGATCAATACAGAACTTATTTTCTGACTCAAGCAAAGTCACAGGAGTTGTTATGTTGGGATTTTTAAGAGTATCTTGTCACTTCAGGGACTGTTTTCTTTTCCTTTTGGCTGATCCTTCTAGATTCAAGATTCAAGATTCAAGATTCAAGATTCAAGATTCAAAGGGTTTATTGTCATATGTACAGTAAAGAAACTGGTTTCCCTGTACAATGAAATTCTAGAAGTCTCCAAAGCAAATTATCCTGCCCTACGTAATCCTGTCATCTTCATCATTGTCATTCAAAACAACCACTGTTATGTCCTCCTTGATTCATGAAAAGGGCTGTGGATCGTTGCTGAGGTGACGATCCAATTCGATTCACGAATCGAACCATATTTCGTACTTTTTAATTGTTTGTTACTATGTGTATATCTTTAGACTGGATATATAAAAAATGAAATTATTTGTATTAAGTTACTATCATTTACCCCTTTATTTAGAACAGAAGATCAACAAAACTGATAAAAACACAAATGTTTAAATAGAAAGAAATAGTGTTTGTCATTTTAAACAAGTTTTATTATGTTTTTAATTTTTTTTTCAACCTTCTGGTTAAGTTCAGCAATAATATAAACAACATAAAAAGGATACAAAATAATTATTATTTTTGATCAATGAACTACAAAACCTGAAAACGTTCTCCACAGTTTTTCTATCCTTTAAGTTCTTCAACATTTTACATTCTAAGCATTATATATTGGTCCAGAGACCGTATGAAAAAAGTTGTTTTTTTCTGCAGCGGCATCAGTGGATTCACGTTGATTATATTCACCTTTGCTGTGCAGAGCTACACATAAGTGCGAGGCTGCATTTCTCCGCTTCAGAATCTAAAGTTATGTCAGTTGCGTCAACTGTTAAAAAGTTACCATAACCACAGCAATGTAAACCCTGGAGCTAAAGCTCCGGTGTTAAGGCTGATTCATTTTTTTCAGGAGTTATATCAGTGAGCGGAACTTCAGTCTCTGTTTTTGAACGGAAAAAAGCTCTTGCTAGTCTTACTTTATAAACCGGAAGCATCACCAACACGAAGATTCGTTTACTTCTGGTGACATTAGTGCTGCTCTTTCGGCTTTGTTTTAGTTCATAAACTTCAAATCAAGCATTATTCTGTATTTTTAGAGCAAAAATGCATCGCACCAAAATAATATTTGACTACCCTCTACTATATCTATGAAGATCGCGAATCAGGGATTTTGGACGTCGCAAATATTCATTCAGGAATTTTCAGGAGCAGATTGCGAGTATCCGAGCACCCGGATACTCATTACAGCCCTATTTATGAACCCCCTCTTTAGTCTTCCTTTGGTCCTTCCATGATCACTGTACCTCCTCCTAACATGTCCAAACTATCTTAATTTGGCTTTCCTGCATTTATCTCTAAAACATCTAAAACAAGATGCTCCTCTGATGTATTCATTTTTAATCTTATCCATCCTGGCCACTCCCAAAGACAACCTCGTTGTCCTGCTCTCCTCACATGTCTCTAAGTTCTGTTTCCAAAATTCCAATCCTGCCGCTAATTTAATGAACAAACTTGAAGAAACAGAGACAAATGAGGTCATAATCAGAATGATATGGATAAACTTAAACCAAAACTTAAAAAGAGTTCTCTGACACAAGCAGGATGGCAGCAGAAGACGAGACTGAATTACGGTAACATGGCTGACATAGACTTCCTCTCATAAACTCAAATGTCGCCTTCAAAATAAAAGTCAGATCTAAACATGACTTTGGTATAAGGAAAAATCAAATTAAAGAACTAAGGCAACAAACCAGAGTGAAGAACATGCAACATCTTCTGCTCTGCGACCTCCGGTTCTGCCTAATGTCTCTTTTCCAGAACTTCTGTCTCTAAACCAACAGCATGGCTGCTTTTACCAGTCTTCCACTTTTCCTTTGATTCATGCTGACACACTTTGCCACATGTCATTCCTGAAACCTTCCTCCACCCATTTCAGCCTACTTACATACATCTTTTAGCCTATTTTCTGCACTCTTCAACACTGTTGCCCCTAAGTACTTAGTCTTCTATCTTCATTTCCTTGCTCCCTAAAACCTCACCTTTTTACTTGATTCCCTCTCACTCATGCACAGAAACTCTGTCTTGGTCCAGCTGACCTTCATTCCTCTTTTCCAGAACATTTCTCCACCTCTCTGGAAGTTACACAACATGCTCCCTGCTCTCACTATATATCACAATGTCATCTGCAAAAAAATTAAGCTCCATGAAGATTTCTGTTCCATATCACTTGTCGGAAACGAGACGGAGCTCAAATTTGATCCTTGGTGCAGCCCCTCCACTACTCCGTCACACCTGCAGCAAATCTACAGAACAGCTGTCTTACATGTCCAAAACAACTCAAATGCACTTTTCCACCACTCCAGACTTCCTCATACAAAACACAACTCATCTCTTTGTGCCCTACTGTGGACTTTTTCTAGATCTACGAAGACTCAATGCAGCTCCCTCTGACATTCTCTGTTCTTCTCCAGCACTGTCCTCAATGCAAATATTCCATATGTGGTTCTCTTCCTTGGCATGAAACCATACTATTGCTGACCAACTCTTTCCTATAACTTCATTATATTATTCATCTGTTTAATCCTTCTATATTTTCCACATCACCTCCTAAATATAGGCACCACACTTCTCAATTCCACTAGCATCTCCTCACTTTCCAAGCACTCATTAAACAGTACAACCATGTACACAACCACTTCTCCTAAACACTTCCAAACCTTTACAGGTGTTCAGGATCAACTGCCTTTCCCCTCTCTATCTTCTTCGTTGCCTTTTTTACTTTATCCTCACTGATCTTTGCAAGTTTCTATATCTCTATCCTTTCAATCAAACTTGTTATAAAGGTCCTCGCATGCCCTTTGTTTGGCCTTTACTACCTTTGCCCTTATTTAAGTGACTGTAATTGTAGCATTTAAGCACAATGCATTTTGTCTTGCTGCTGAAAGAAAAACAAATTACCATAAAATGTATTTAACTGTGATGTAGTTAACACCAACAGTTTTTCTTTCTTTTTTTTTTTTGTGAGAATGTCCATGAATTAAATTATATCTGCGCTATGTTACAAAGTCTCGCCTCTTAACAGTAAAAACACTTTTTTTTTTTTACTTTATGTAACACAATGAGCAGACAGATGCAATAAAAATGTCATTTGCATCAATTTGATTAAATAACTAATTACTTTTAGTGGGATTTTTAATTTCACTTATTAGGGGCAGAAAAATAATAATGTAAGAACTGTGTGTCACATTTGTATTCAGAATGCATTTCTTAACCCACATACCTGCTTTTCTGTAGACCTTAAATAGAAAGGCTTCTGACCTTTTCAGTAAGTATCATTAAAAATGACATAAGAGAAAGAAGCAAAAAAGGAAGAGCTTCTAAAGAAATGCAATAACCTACTTTTATCTGAGACACTCTGGCTGTCTGGCTGGCTAAGACCATACACTGAAGAAGTAAAGGCAGAGGAATCCCAGTGTTTTCCATTTAACCATGACAAATTAATGAATAAAAAGATATGAACCAACCTTGAACTGTGACAGAAGACACATACATTTATAGCTTAAAGAGTTTAAGCTATAAGTTGCCTGCAAGTCTTGTCTGTGGTTCTTCTGTGCGTTTGCATTGTGACCTTGTAAAATGTGAGGTGCCACTTCAGCAGCTTTCTAGTCTTTTTTTATGTCTTCAAGCAGAAACTGAAGTCAAGTCATTATCAGGCAGATGAAGTCTCACTAACATCATTTTTTGAGCAATTTAAAAGCATTCCCAGTAGGGCTGGGTATCAATTATAATTTCCAGAAAGGATTCGATTTGATTCACAAGAGCCTGGATCGATTCCAATTTTTTAAAATTCTTTTCTTTTCCTCATTTTAGTTTTGAGTTTACACATTTATACACATTTGTTTAGAAAAACATTAATAATCTACTATACGTTTTGGAGATATTCATATTAATCTAATACAGTTCCCATACTGTAAAATGTATTAGTGAATTACTGAGATTGTTAATAGCATACAGTCTTACATGGATTCTCAATAGGAGAAGCTCTAACAAAAATGTTCAGATCATTAACATTGTAAACATTGTTCTTCTTCTCCTGGAGGACGTTTTAGTTTGGCCACTAGGTGGCGATGTTACTATAGCAGTACACCTTATTCAAGAAGAAGTAGACAGTATAAGCAAAAAATGTGCTTTAGACCATAAATGGTTACTTTAAAAAATGTTTCCTTGAAGGAGTTTGGAAAATTCATGCCTCTGAGTTTATAGAGATGTTCATTTATTGAGCAATGTATGTTTAGGTCGACCGAGCGTTAGCATTAGCCGTCCTATATTAAATGTTAGGATCAAGCTAGCGGACTTTAGCTTTATGTGCTAAATTCATTTGTTTTTTTATGAATCGATTCTTAATCCATTAAGCTTAAATTGATTCAATCGATTAATTGATGCTATCAACCCAGCCCTAGTCCCCAGTAGTCTTTTAATAATGATTATACTGTATTTATGGAAATTAAAAAAAAAACTTGTTTTCTGGGACATAGTTTCTGCACAGCTTCAATAGTTCATTAGAAATTTGCCTCTGAGTTGTGGGCGGGACTGTTGGCCTGGAGTAAGCCCGCCTCCTTCTTCGGGCGAGAGAACCAAAGACGTACATGGATCTAGTCTTCTACTAGTGGATGCAGTTTGCCACACTAGCTTCCACATCACACTTGCATACTTTTTTTCAGCTGCATTTCTTCTTTCACTCCTGATTCACAATCAGATACTCAAAAATACAATTTTAGTCCTCTATCATAAAAAAAAAATGCAACGAGACAATGTTAAAAATATTTTTTTCTTTGGAGTGGGTCTTTACAGAAAAGTCATTTGAATCACATGTTTGTTTGTCTTTTAGCTGTTTACTAATCAAACTTTGTTAATTAAGTTTAAACATGAGTGTCAAGTTCATGGAAATGGGAAATAAAGAAAGCCACAACAACAATGCAGTAGCATGTTAAGGTGGAAAACTACTCTGTGGACATCTGTGTTTTGTATTTAGTTCCTGGATGGCCTGCAGGGAACCAGGCCAACCCACATTTCTGTGCCTCCCTTTACAAAGGGATATTTCAAAAGTCCCTCCCTGTGTGTCTCCTGCTTTCTTTCTTTCTTTCTTTCCTTCACTTTTCTTTGTCACACACAGACTCATTTTCACTTCACTCCCAAGCCTGTGTCCCCTGTGGTGAGTTGCTGGCACATCAAGGCGAACATTAAAGGTTACAAAGCTCGACAAAACGACACTGTCCCAACTATGTCTTGACACTTGATGGCACCCTCTTTGATCTTGTAGTCTCCCTCCTTCACACGCACGCAGCTGTGTATTTCTTCCTTATGTCCACTTTCTGAGTCACAGTCTATGCAGTCATGACAATTCAGCACCATGTATGGTAATTACTTTCTTTTGCTCCTTTGTATCCATGTAGGACAGGATTTTTGTATGTATATTGAAAGAAGAATATGCTTGGATGCCATTTTTAATAGTCAATCAGAAGAGTTATCACTTTGCTATCTTGTTTGATGTTAGGTATATATGTACACATTTTATCCTTATTATACATAAAAAATATTCTACACAAGGAAGACATTTTTTTGTTTCATGTGTTTCATGGCACTGTGACATGACTCAGAGGAGCAGATGTTCTACATTTCTGTGTCAAAGCCAGTGTGTCTGCCTTTCAATTCCTTTATTATTTCCTCATTTTTTTGTAATTATTCAGCAATCTGGTGTCTTGTTTGATCCAGATGCACTTGCAGGTGTACAAAGGTATGCCTTGTTAAAGGCCATTACGAGTATGGTGTCTAGCATGTGTGAAAACTGGCTCAGCTGGCTGTGATAATGTCTTTAGAGAAATATGTTTAGAGGAAGAAGGATTCTGACAAAAGGCACTTTTGACACAATGGCACAGTAACAAAACTGGAAAGCAGTTGAATACACAGTTCCTTATTGATACTTTTATTATTTTGCAGCCATGACTCTACCAATCTATTAAACGTTCTGTCCAAACATGATCCAGACACCAAGAACCAAAAACCATAAGGACACAATCTTTTGCCTCAGAAATTTCACAATAATCCCTCACAACAGTACCATAAGCTAACTATTTAAAATGTATATACACATTCACTTGCCCTCTGAGATGTCTGATACCTTTGAATTGTGGGTCCTCTACCAGAGGCCGAGTGATTGAGGGCCACGCGCAATATCTTAGCTGATTCTAAGACAGCACTCTTCCTGAGAGGCATCGTGGACGATGTTCCTGGAAAATGCAGAACCATTTTCCCAGTTTTAGTGGTCACAGCCTCAAGGGTTCCTATCACCACAAGGACCACTGTTCCTACATATCTTAATATTTTCCCGTTCCCTTTCTTTGATGTTGCTATCACTTGAAATTGCTACCTCCAACACTTCTTCCTTTCTTCCTTTTCTAGTTCAAGCTCTGTATTGATAGTTTAGTGCAGATACTGGTAGCCTTTTCCAATGCCAGTCATTTGCCAGTGAAACAAACCATGCAGGGGGTTGTTTTTTTTCTTTTCATAATGGTGCCTGCTCTTCCTGTTCTTCCTCTTCTGGGTTAGGACTCAAAAATGGCCGAGTACGTCATCCAAGCTGAAGTCACCAAGCCCTGGTTGGTGCAATGCAACAGCGGAGGATGGAGTACATCCTTAATATCTGAAGTCTCTGAATTTTGTTGGATTGTTTTGAGGGATATTCTTTAAAGCTTTGTGGTGTCATCAGACACATTGGAGTGGTGGTCCTGCTTTTCATAAAGGGGAACTAGAGGTTAAACTTCATCAACACTGGGGTAGTTCACATTTGAGTTTAAAGTGACTGGAATGGGAATTGGCACCTCCAAGCCAGAGGCTATAATTCTTAACCACAAAAGGGTGGTTTGCCTTCTCCCAGTTGGTGGAGAGCTTTTGTCCCAAGTAAAGAGGTTTGTGTATCTTGAGATCTTGTTGACCAGTGAGGGAGGGATGGAGTGTGACATCAACAGGAAGATGGGTGGATTGGCTGCAGTAATGCACTCCCATTGTAGTGAAGAAGAAGCTGAGCCAAAGTCCAAAGCTTCCAATTTACTGGTCAGTTTGTGTACCTACCTTCACACTGGGCCATTACCGAAAAGATAAGATTGTGGGTACATCAGTTAAAATGAGTCTCCCCTGTAGAGGGGCTGGGTGCTACCTTACGCTGGGGTCACACCGGACGCGATAGCGCCGCGAAGCAGCGCGGAACGGAGTGCGCTTCCATTCGGCTCCCATGTTAACCTATGGCGTCGGTCACACCAGGCGCGGAGCGATGTGGAGCGGCGCAGAGGGTCCGCGCGGTGCAGCGCAACATTTCGGCGTCTGGCCTATTTCTTCCGCGAGCCGCGAGCGCTCCGCGTCAATACTGGCAGGAAGTTGCATCAAAATACATGAGAAAATCCGGTTTATTTTCAAAATAGAACCAATTTTTCACAATAAAATGTCGCGATTGACAAATGTGATCATGTTTTTGTGTCTAAACAGACGGTAGAGATGAAAATATGCATACAATCAAAACACACAGACACGCACACACACACACAAACAGATCAATGAAGTGACCCGACTGCGGAGTTGGGGGGCGGGGTCTGTGTCAACTGGGGCACAGACCATCCCTTTTAGCAGAAACACGGGGTGATATTCTGGTTATTGACCATGATGGCAAAAAAAGCAATAGCTCTAGCAGAAGTGCCAGTCGACCGTCGTGGAAAAAAAATCGCGTCTGGTGTGACCTATAGAGCGGCGCGCGCTCATCTCCACGCTGCTTTGCGGCGCTCTCACGTCCGGTATGACTCCGGCGTTAGAGTTCTTTCACATCTAGGGAAGCAAGCTGAAATGGTTTATTTCATTTTAAAACCGTCTGACAACCTCTTCAGGCAGTGGGTTCCCCTGGCAAAACTGGAGAGAGTTTCTGAGGAGAAGGAGGTCTACTTAAACTACTACCTGCACAACCCATCTTAGAATAAGCAGAAGAAGATGGAAACTCTTGTCAGGTTTTTCTCTTTGGTGGATAAGATCCAGGTCATTGAACCCAGGCACATTCAGGTCGAGTAAATTTGCACTCGCATTAGACACAGGCATGCCCCTTAACCACAGAACGTTGGTATTAACAGATGGATTCTGTAACATGAAAACAGTCATGCATATTTGCCACCCCTCTGTGCTTGCATGTGCTCACCTTCTTGTTAATCTGAATTGTCAATATACAGAACATTATTTTTACATATATACAGTACGTGAAATGTAAATGAGTCACAGGTGTGATTTCCTTAATTAAGTAACCCTTTTAAGCTTTATGTAATGTTTGCTTTTCCATTTTTATTAGCATTATTTTTAGATCGAGTGTTGTGTTTTACAGTAAGCTTGGTGATAAATCAAATTTGGAGCCATTCTTAAAACCTACTTTTAATGCATGATGATCAAATGAGATTTTAAGACAGATTGAAAAACAGTCTGGTGAACTTGTCAAATTCTTTGGTATTTATTATTCAAATTGATGGTGTTCTCCCTATAAAAAAAATAGTAATTGGGGTTGATATTTCAGAGCAACAAAGGACTCTTTTTGCTTTTTTCTCTTCAAATGCCAAACAGACTTTGCTTGGTTTTGATGAGCTGGGTGTTGAGGGCTTTTGGTGCCTTGGTCCACTGCAGTAATTAGGCTGTCAGTCAAAACCCAATAGCTGGTGGCTAAAACATTGAAGTTTTCTGATGATTTTTTTTTTTTTGGTAAACTGTACCATCTGTGAGATAGCAAGAAATTATAGCACAACAAAAAGAAAAACTGTTTCATTTTATATTTTTCATACAATATCCTGGTACTGTTTATTACATGTTCTAAATGTTTGTTTGTTTTTGTGTTTCTTTCTCAAACAGATTGTCTTTGAAGGAATTCGAGGATTAAATTATGAGGGAGATATTGCAATTGATGATGTTTCCATCACTGTTGGAAAATGTAAGCGGGAAAACAATCTAGACAACGCAGGTAAGACAGGTAAGAGTGTGTAATGATGGAATTAGAAAATCTGATCAACTAAATTATCATCTTAACAAACGTAATTGGAGAAGACTCTAAGGTCCTTTGTAATAAAAAGTGATAGCATACATTTGGAACAATAAGCACAAATGTATTTAAAAAAGCTCTGTTTAAAAAACAAAAACATTATTAAGGTGACCCTGAATGCTCATTATTATCTATAGTTTTTTTTTTTTGTCCCTGAATTTTTAATAAGTCCAGGTTCCCCATTGGATTTATACAGTGTCTGTCATCAAGAAAAAATAGTGTTTCTTAAAAAGCATAAAAAAAGACGTGGGGAGAAATATGTGAGACGGAGAAGTAGAAGCCACTGAAATGACTGAAAAGCTTTTACAGGCCACAATTTCTTTTGATATTATTTTTCTTTCTTGTTTCGAGATATCATAAGTGACAGAAGCAAGCTGCACCATGACTGATCGTTTTTTGTCAGAGACTTACAAACAAGGATCAAAACAGTGTGATGTGTGAGATGTATAAAAAGCCGACTCGTATGGAGGTTTACAGTACAGCAGTGTGAGAGCTTAACAGCAGAGCAACAAGTGAGAAGAGGACGTTGGAATTAGTGGACATGAGAAGATGACGGGCATCTTTGCATATCTGATCATGCTAAATTATATATAGAGTTAAAAAGGGTTTTATGGTTTTTCAATAAAAAATAATAAACCTTTAATTATTAGAGCTAAGGTTTTAGAAATGTGTATCTTCCAAGCAAAATTCACCTTTACATAAATCACAATAAAAGGGAATACTGTATGTCCGTGGAGTTCAGCAGTGGAAAGAAACTGAAACAAATAAAAGGTCAAAGACACAGAGACTAAAGCATGATCTATAAAGTGTTAATGTGATTTAAAAAAAAGAACCAGAAATGAAAATTATATTAAAAAAAGAAACTAACAAAAGAATATGAAACAAAAGAAAGACATTTTTCAGAAGTATTATAAGATGTTGATCAGTAGAACTGTTTTAAAAAATATGTCATGAGAAAAACATGTTTCCTTCGTTTAAAACTCAAATTCAGATTAAGATTTACAAGTTAAGTACAAGCAAAAAAGAACAATCCAAACTTCAGGGAGGTCATGGAAAGTTCTGAAGTGACCTTGTGAAAGACTCAACATTAAAGCACAAACCTGAAATGGCAGTGCTGCCTCTTTGTCAGGTAACATTTCTGCCAAGAAGAATGAGACGAGGCATGCCAAGCTTGTAATATTAATCACAGGAAGACTCAACGCAGTTATTGCTGCCAAATTTGATTTCACTAAGCTCTGATGAAAGATTGTTATACATTTTGTTTTTAATTTTTGATACAGTCAGAAATACTGGGAAAAATTGAGGAATTGTATTCTGAGCTGAACTGTGTAAAACCTAGAAAAGCTTAAATCTTACATTATTATAAA
>NC_050514.1:23053076-23054517 GCF_002922805.2 Oryzias melastigma
AGATATATACAGTACGTGAAATGTAAATGAGTCACAGGTGTGATTTCCTTAATTAAGTAACCCTTTTAAGCTTTATGTACTGTTTGCTTTTCCCTTTTTATTAGCATTATTTTTAGATCGAGTGTTGTGTTTTACGGTAAGCTTGGTGATAAATCAAATTTGGAGCCATTCTTAAAACCTACTTTTAATGCATGGTGATCAAATGAGATTTTAAGACAGATTGAAAAACAGTCTGGTGAACTTGTCAAATTCTTTGGTATTTATTATTCAAATTGATGGTGTTCTCCCTATAAAAAAAATAGTAATTGGGGTTGATATTTCAGAGCAACAAAGGACTCTTTTTGCTATTTTCTCTTCAAATGCCAAACAGACTTTGCTTGGTTTTGATGAGCTGTGTGTTGAGGGCTTTTGGTGCCTTGGTCCACTGCAGTAATTAGGCTGTCAGTCAAAACCCAATAGCTGGTGGCTAAAACATTGAAGTTTTCTGATGATTTTTTTTTTTTTGGTAAACTGTACCATCTGTGAGATAGCAAGAAATTATAGCACAACAAAAAGAAAAACTGTTTCATTTTATATTTTTCATACAATATCCTGGTACTGTTTATTACATGTTCTAAATGTTTGTTTGTTTTTGTGTTTCTTTCTCAAACAGATTGTCTTTGAAGGAATTCGAGGATTAAATTATGAGGGAGATATTGCAATTGATGATGTTTCCATCACTGTTGGAAAATGTAAGCGGGAAAACAATCTAGACAACGCAGGTAAGACAGGTAAGAGTGTGTAATGATGGAATTAGAAAATCTGATCAACTAAATTATCATCTTAACAAACGTAATTGGAGAAGACTCTAAGGTCCTTTGTAATAAAAAGAGATAGCAATAATAGCATACATTTGGAACAATAAGCAAAAATGTATTTAAAAAAGTTCTGTTTAAAAAACAAAAACATTATTAAGGTGACCCTGAATGCTCATTATTATCTATAGTTTTTTGTTTGTCCCTGAATTTTTAATAAGTCCAGGTTCCCCATTGGATTTATACAGTGTCTGTCATCGAGAAAAAATAGTGTTTCTTAAAAAGCATAAAAAAAGACGTGGGGAGAAATATGTGAGACGGAGAAGTAGAAGCCACTGAAATGACTGAAAAGCTTTTACAGGCCACAATTTCTTTTGATATTATTTTTCTTTCTTGTTTCGAGATATCATAAGTGACAGAAGCAAGCTGCACCATGACTGATCGTTTTTTGTCAGAGACTTACAAACAAGGATCAAAACAGTGTGATGTGTGAGATGCATAAAAAGCCGACTCGTATGGAGGTTTACAATGCTGCAGTTTGAGAGCTTAACAGCAGAGCAACAAGTGAGAAGAGGACGTTGGAATTAGTGGACATGAGAAGATGACGGGCATCTTTGCATATCTGATTATGCTAAATTATATATAAA
>NC_050514.1:23055025-23077513 GCF_002922805.2 Oryzias melastigma
CGGCAGGAGGGAGTCTGCGCTTGTTTGAAGCCGTTTAGGAAGATAAAGGCATTATTTTTTATTACTGAAGTACCGCAATAAGCACCGAAAGGGAACCGAAACCGAAACAAAAGAACCGCGGTAGAACCGGAACCGCATCAGAACCCATCGGTGCCCAACCCTAATTGCAGGTCATAAAGAGATCTTTAAAATCTGCTAAAACGAAATGGTAGACGTTTATGTCTATGTGTAAAAAGAATTCCTTGATATTTACCCTGGTCAACTTATCTAGTCAAACCCATACATGCGGTTTGAGGAAAATATGAAATAAAAAGGCGGCAATAATCTTGACTAAAACTTTATACAAGTATTTATAAAATCTGTGAACTTTGACTTTTTGAAACCTATATGTTGGGGATCATAAAAATTAATGATACATGTGATACGACCACAAAAGTTATGTCAATTTTCAGTCGAATCTGTGTTTTATCAAAACGTTGTGAAACAATGACTTGACTCTAAAGTTTGAAAAAAATCACATAAAGTCCAAAAAAACTCATACTTTAGAATTGGATAGTTTTGAGTGTGCAACCACAGTATTGGGAATTTAAGTACTCTCCTCAATAAAAACCGTGTTTTTAGTGTTTTTAACATGTTGTTGCAGCATTTTTCTCATGTTGGAGAAAATATTAAAGAAAATTAAAATTCAAACTGTATTTCTGCATATTTCCTTGTTCAAATTGTGACGAATCAAGTGTATACAAAAACGCAGTTTGAAAAAAACTTGTAGTTGTCACGTACAAACTACAATCAGCAAGCCACCAGCTCCATGCTTCACTCTATGTCAGTGCATTCACCAGCATACAAATAGGCATCTGTGCGCTTGAATAGCTCAAATATTTCTTGCCTTTTTTGTTGCATTGCAAATGTTAGGTTAGGGCTGTTCTGGGCTTTAAGCTAGCAGGAGATAATTTAAATAAAAACAAGGGGGGGAGGGGGGATGATGGATGATGGGAAATAAGCGCAGGCTTACTTCACACTATCAGCCCCGCCCACAACTCAGAAGTGAATAGTGCCACTTTGCAGAAATCATGTAGTGGAAAATGTGTTTCGTTTTTTTTAATATGCTTAAAAATGGCAAAATCATAATTAAGAGACCACTGGGAAGGCTTTTAAAATAGATCAAAAGATGATCGGAGTGGGACTTTGAACTCCCTTAAGTATGTTGTACAATTAAGTTCTTAATTTGCTGTCCACAATGAGTGACACCCAAAAAGTAATCAGTAATCAACACTTGAATTAATCGTATATCAATAGATTTGTAATTGAAATCTGAAATGATGTAACTCAATGCAGTGAGACTGAAGAAATGAGGCAGAGGAAGAATTTGTTTTCAGAATTTGAAGGAGCTTGTTAAAAAAAATAAAAACAAAATAAACACACTCCAATGAATCATTAACAACCTTTTTCCACCTTCTCAAGCTCTCTGTGTGTATGGGTACGCTCATGGACGTGTGCTCGCTGCGATCTATTACATGTGCGCATGTTACAACACTGGCGGATGAGGTAAATAATTGATGAAAGTATAAGCAGGAAGAGGAAGGCTCTTGAGCTCTCCGAGTGTGAGTGTGCTCAGGCATCCTGCGGGTTTCATCTCGGCAGAGATACATTGCGCAAACAGATGGGTAATTATGAGGAAGGCAACTCAAAAGCACCACTGTAAGAAGCGCAATTTGTTTGCTTTGTGCAGATTTTATCTCCTTGAATTCTGCTCTGTAAACTGAGCTTTAAAGGATAGAAACAATGTTTTAAAGGCTTTTTTTAATTTGTCAGAACAATGCATAATAACTCATGTCCATATGACATTTCATCAAACAGTGAGTCAAATCACTGACTTCAGAGCTCATATTTTTACCTCATTTCATGAGTGATGCTGCATGTCTGCAGTCAGTGATGATCTTTTTGGACCAAACTGGCCTCACCATGCTCACTATTTCTCTTCGGTGTGACAGCCAAAATTTATCATTATGAAAAAAAGAATATGTATGCGAGTTAAAACGTAATAAAAGAGACACATATATAGGAGAATGGCAGAATGAGTTATGGCTGTAATGGCCCCTGACTGTGGGTTAAGGGCCAGACAGAGGAGGAAAGTCCCAGTTATGTAGAACACTGTGTTCTACTTTCATTCTCCAGTCCATGTGTCTGTGTGTTTGGACGCGCCTGTGTTGTTCATGTAGCTTTGCTTTGTTATAGATATTGATTTTGTGCCTGGAGGATGGACACTTGGTATGAAATCATATTGATCTTTTTAATACCACGCTCCCTTTTTAAATGAAACTGTGTCTGAAGAGGTTGTATTTGTAATTTATGTATGAAAGGGAGACTTAGCTGTGCTTGTGGAGAACAGAATGCGTTTATTCGGGCAGAATAGAAGAATTCAACTTAAAGAATAAAAAATTGAAAACTTTAGATTGGATGAAGTAGTTTTTATATTAAAAATGCTTGAAATTGGACTTGATGGGAGAAGTGAAAAGGGAGAAAACAAGAGATTTCCAAAAAGAAGGAAAAATATTTGTAAAAAATCATTGCATACTAGTACTTAAATGTAACACCAGCATTGTTTTATTTTTTATTTATTTCAAGAGTTTATTGGTGTGGCCTTTAAAGATAAATAGATTTTTATACTTTGCATTTTTTAAGTCTATTTTTTTTCCATTCTTCTTCCTAATCAACTCATCTTATCTGCCCTTTTTTCTCCTTGTTAAACTGAACTTCGACCATCTTTCTTCCAGCACCAGTAAAATAGATTTTAAAAATAAAATGCTAATCATTTGTTTATTTATCACATCCACGTTCGCCTGTGAGACATTTTGGAGTCTTTTCGTATTTGTTTGGTCCACACTAGAGGTCAGATCCCCGTTCACACTGGAACATATTCTGCTTCAGACCAAACAGCTCTGGCGTGAATGAGTTCAAAGATTTGCTGGCAGGGATGAATATGAACTTGTGTTGATACAGAAGTGGAAAAAAATAACAACCAACAGGCTTAAATGTGCAAGAGTGGACTAAAATGTTCAATTCAAACAAATATTTTACATTACCCTCTGGAGTTAGAATATACTAGAACGCATGGCTTTGTCCATCTCTCTAAAGGCCAGCTTCAAGTGAGGTATAAAAGAGTTGAAATGGCAAAATCACAAATGTTTGTTGTAGTTCTAAAGTTCATATATTAAAAGTTCATTTAACAGTTTATTTATTCTTTGACTTTAAATGTCCCATAATACCTGCCTCAGACATTTTTTTCCCCTCATTTTCTTTAAAACAAAAATCACTAATAGCAAAGCTCTATGGCATTTGTCAAATAAAGACCTACTTTTCTATGACAATCGATAATTCATGACATTAAATAACATTTTTTGTCGTAAACTGATGCATCTCTTCCCTCTTTGTTTGTTTCTGCAGTCCTGATTGGAGGATCACAGTCTCTCCCACTGGCCAGCTGGCTGACCTTTGGCCTCTCTTGTTTCCTCTCACTCTCATACAGATGATGAGCACTTCCCACTGCTGCACCGCCTGTCTGTGCTGTCAGACACTGCCCTGACCTGCGCTCTTTTACTTCCCTCTCTAACCATCCCCCTTTTTTCCCTCTTCGTACCTGTTTCCTCACCTGTCTATCCTCTCGTCCTCGCATCACTTCAAGTCTTCTGTTTTGAATAATTGTCGAGTTTATCGTCACTTCTTTTTTTTTTTTTTTTTTCTTCCTTTGAGTCGCACAAATTGTAACTAGCTGACGCTCATATCGTATTTAAGGTTAGTATGCGTAAGGATTAGTACAACTTAACCTTTCTCCCTCGTCATTCTATAAGAATCCTCTTATCTGATCTGTGTCAGTGTCACCTTTACCTCTGCAACATCAACCTCCTGCCTCCATGTGTCCACCCCCTCATGTACCCGTTAACCCTCCGTCCTCGACAGCTCCGACCCTATTCCCCGGACACACCAAAGTGTCGGACACTCTACCAAAGATGATGGAGATCAAGAGGAATCGGGAATTACACAGAGAGCGTGAAAGGACAGAGGAAACTTCTGAATTTTTCACCGAGACTGAACCCCTTTTTTTCCCGCCCTTTGAGATGATGGGTGTAACTGAATGGGGGAATAACGGCGAATAAAAACTTGATCGAATGAATGAATGAAGGAATAGCTGAGTGATGGGCGCGCCGGAAATGGGCATCGAAAGCTGCGTCCCCCAATGGTCTTTCTGCTTGCCACAAGAGACAAACCTCAACGGGGATTATACATATTGTTTATCTCAATAATATATATAAATATATATTATATATAACAAAGTTTAAACTAAAACACAACTAAGACGGGACTTTACTAAGTGAAAATTAAAGAAGCACAAAGTTTTTACGACCTCTGCTGTTCCCTTGGTGTTTAATTTACTTATTGTGTGCCGTTGCAGTTTGTCAGACCTACTCAATGTTTTTGATATTTTTTTTGTTATGAAATCTCAAGGGTTAATGAGTAATAAAGTATTATATTCATATCTATAAGATTTAGAGAGGATGATTTCCAATTTAAAGCTGTTTCTGCACCTGGGAGGAATGTATTTTTCATTGCTGAACACAGACACACCTCGGCGTACACATCACCAGTTCTACCAGCTGGTTCGAAGAAAATACAAGTGAAGAGTCCGTTTAGTTTCATTTATACTCTTACTTTGAAAATAAAAAAATGATTTTGTCATTTCGGTTCTCAATTTACTACCTTTACTATACAATACGATTTTCTTTTCTAATGTAAATGTCACATCGATGTTGAAAGACAAAAAGCACGTTGAAGTGAATTCTACAACTTTTTGAGTGTCATGTATGAATATCATACAAAGTTCAATGTAGGTTGCAATAAATTCTTGATACCTTAATTACAGATGGGCATCTTTAGATTAATCAGCTTTAATTATCACATAGATGAACTGTAAAGCTTATGCAGCGCTCATAATGCATTTATCCATGTATACTTTAGCACTTCATATTCCAACTCATCCCAAGTAAGTCCATGTCAACTGTCACATTGTTAGTGATGTGCTTTTATGTTTGTTGATCATCTCCATTGCTGTGTATTACATATAAATCGACATGATTTTGAGCACATTTGTCATGTTCCATCCAGTCTTGCTGTTTTTTTGTGCTGTTCTGTCTGTTGGTTTCTGAAGCCATTGTACCACCGTCCTTGTTTGACTGGATCCTATGTAGAGAATCATTCTGTCTAGGCACAAGCATGTCGTAACATCAGTAAAGCCTTACATGAAAACCTTTAAAAGTGCGTTCAATATTTTAAAATGCTTACTGTTTCCTATTTTTTTTTATACCTCTGCAGTCACCAAAATCATACAACAATGAAACGTATTGTTCTAGATCAGGGATGGGCAACTCTGGGCCTCGAGGCCCGCTGTCTGTATGATTTCCAAATATCCAATCATGACTGATTACCTGGTTCAGGTGTGTCCAGCCAATTAGAACATGCCAGAGCAGGGTATGTTGGAAACATGCAGGAATGGGGCCCTCGAGGCCTGGAGTTACCTATCAGTGGTCTAGATGTAGTAGAACTGCAGGTTTTCTTGTCCATTCTGCAATAATGCAAACAGCTTAAGATGTTCATAATTGATGAATACCCCCTAACCTGTCTATTACTTTACTAAATTAGAACCTTTGTCATACAGACATTCATTTTCTATCTGTCAGGTCTTCCTTTATAATGTCCTGTTGGCCGGACACAACACAACTTCAGATCAGTGCTGTGGCAGTAAAATGATTATTTTAGTACTTTGCTACATCCAAATATTTTACTTAATATTCCATATTAAATGGGCTCATGTTGTATTCAAGCAACATAATATCCATGTATGCAAATATAAATATTTACCCACTCCTCTCTTCTGTTGGAAGTTCTGTTTGATGTTGAACTGTGTGACGTGGGGAAACGAAACCTTTAACAGGAACTTGCATCTACTTTGAAAGAACAGACATTTCGTTTTTACTTGAATTTGAATCCTGCAAATGAATCTTCTCAGAGCAGCTCAAAGTAATCAGCTTTGAAAAAAAGCCTATTTAATGTTTTAATTAGCCATTTATTTGTCACACATTTCAAATGAATGATCATTTGTTTGATTCATTTTGTTTCCACCCTCGTTTTTGTTTAGTGATAATTGCTCTTAATAAGCAATTATAATAGATCAGACAGTTAGAAACACGTCATTTTGAATGGTTCAGTGAAAGATGCAGAACCAAGTTAGCATGTATTGTACTTCTAATGACATGCTGCAAAGTATTAAACAGAATTTAAGTAGTATGCATTGTTTCAACACAATATAGGAGAGTTATGTTTTTTTTCTCACTTAAATTAAATAGCAAAAACATTTTCACACAAAGTATTCAAAATATTTTCTTTGGCTAAAAAAATCACCCAAACAACAAACACATTAATAATTTTTTTAGAACAACTTTATAACCTTGAGGGAAAAAAATGTTTTTCACTTGCATAAAGTTTTATTTATTTATTTCTTGAAAAAGTTGTGCAAATGTTTTTAAACCTTTTCCATAGCGTTACTGTTTGGCGGGTTCTAAATGTTAAAGCCATCAAAAGCATTAGCTCTACTCATTTCGTTAAAGGTTTTGCACCCTTACAGTTAGAGAAATGGGAATCTGAACGCGTCAAAGGAAAAAAAAAATGAAGTAAAAGAAAATAAAAGTCAAAGAAAATAAATGACATAAGAAAAAAATCACAGCTAAAACTAATACAAACCGAAAGAAAAAAGAACCGATGTGCAGAGAATAATGAACACTGTCAAAAACATTAACAGTGGAACAAAACAAAGTTGAGTCATAAATAATAAAAAATCATTTTTTTTTGTTTTTTACAATGACATGTTTTTTAAAGTGAAACTATGACTTTTTAAAATTTAGAATTCCATAGATTATAACCAGAATTTCTAAACTTTAATACCAAATAAAAGTAAGCTTATTTTAAGTTAAAAAATAAAAGTTTACCATAACACATGCTGTTTAATTAAAAATTCAATTTTTACGCAGATTTCGAGATGCTGCTTTCATTTCATGGAAAATGTTAAGTTAATTATTTTTAAATGGCAAAACACCATCATTCATTCATTCAATTATCCATTCATTCATTCACTAATAATTAGGTAATTTAATAATTAACTAAAAGCTTGATATGGTATGCATTTGTATTGGTATTCTTAGAGGGGGAGTTTTTATCTTGTAAATTTTATTTGTCGTTAAAAAGTCAGGTTTTAATTTAATTAAAGACAGTTTTCAATTAACAAAACTATAATTTTAAGAGAGAAGAAGAAGAGAGAATGAAGAAAATCACTGGAAAAAAATTCTAAGTGTGAAAGATCTTGGATCAAAACAACATAAGTGTGATGAATATTTACAGATGAATGAAATTCATGTCTTTTCTTTCCATATTATTCTTCTTTAAACACCACCAGACAGGTGAGTCTTGAGTTTTACATCCAATGTGTTTCTAAGGCTTAACTTCTGACTTATTGTTTCCCACTGCCCTCGAGTTTAAGCTTCCACTTTCAATGAAAAGTCTGTTAACTTATGCGAAAGTTTGGGGCTTAAACATTCATAAATCCGTGTGCTTGCTCTGCTTACAAAATGCTCAGCCATTGAATGCACTTTGCAGTTAAACCAGCTGAACTTTGACTAATTACTGTCTTGGATTCGGTAGTGACACATATAGCATCCCTTTTCGTTCACAGAAGTGCCAATTTGTTGGAACAATGATCACTGAGGATCCATTAATAATTGCCGTTTGTATACTGTAGCTTGACTTATATGACTTCTTATATCGCAACAGAGCTGTGAAAGAAAATGCCTGGAGCACAATTTGTGAAATTTGCACCAGTTTGACATTTCACACCAAACCAGGTCCATGTGCTAGTATCAGGTAGCAACAGTGGAGTGTGAACACCGTGGGCTAAATGCACGTTTAGCGTGTTGTTGAATGTGGGTCACATGCCTGGTGTGAACTTAGCAAAAGAGATAACAGATACATGTACTTCTCAAAGCATAAAGATATTAATATTATTTTTGAATTGAATGTGGAACAGTGACAAACTAAATAAACAGAATCTGTTGATCCACTGGTTAAAAAAAATGTATATATAGTTATTAAATGAATGATTTATAAAGTTGTCTTAACTAGTTTTATATATTTCAAAATATTATAATTTAAAATTTTCAGGGCAAAAAAAAAATGCTGAGTTTTGCATTTACAACAACCAATGAGCAAGCTAGGATCTGTAGAGAATGGCTTCTATGATGCACCAACTCCAATGATCTCTGGACATCAGAGAAACATTGTGCAACAATTCCAAAGAGAGGATTGATGCTTTAAGATGGCTCGTGGAGATCAGCCAAACCTCTGAACTGTGTTTTTCAATCCATGTGTTTCTGTTTTAACTGCCAGTGATATCATCTATCAAACCCCTTGTATGATGTGGTAGTTGATTGCATATAAATGTAAACATTGAGTCTGCTCCTCCCCAAGCAGAGTGAGCTCTCACTGGGGTATCTTTAAGCTTGTTTACACCTTTCAAGACATTTAAGTCTGTTTACTTAATGACTACAATGAAGTAAATATAACAAAGTACTATGTACTTTTAAATCTAAATAAACATCTACATGAAACATGGGTTTCCTAAGTAACACAACAACAGTCTTACATTTTAAATATGTAGTTTATTTAAGGATCCTTAGAAAAGCTGTCATGCAGACCTATCTAAAACCTGAGCTTCATTTTTTCCTTTTGTTTGCAAGCCAGCTTTTTAACACTCAATTAACTTTCCAGATCTCCAGTTCAAGTCAAAGTGGCTTAATTTTTTTCTTCTTTCATGCATGTTTATTGTCTCTGAATACAAAATACATTCGACTAAAGATGGCTCTTCTTTCTTCCTGAGCTGTGAAGAGTAGCTCTAGCATTGGAGAACTTTCAGTGTTTGTTCCAGATCCTGTTACTGTAGCAAACACATTTAGAAGACAGGTGGATTGTATCGTTCCAGTCTGATTTAAAGATATTCACGGATTTGCTGTAGACGATTTTATGCTTTCTTTCCAAGACAACTTCGCAAGATTGGAAGTTTTGCATAAAATCGGATGGGATTTGTTGAGGTCACGTCTGTCATCTTCAAAACAGTTTCATTTAAGCGCTTTTAAAGAGTTCTGTTGTTTGAAAAGCCAAATTCAGATTTTATAACTTTCAGAAAACTTGTAATTTATGAGTAATTTTCATTGTGATTGACAATATTAGAGATAAACAAGAGTTTGTACTTGTATAGACATACCTATGCGAGGCCTTGAAGCACAAATCAATCAAAACTCATTAAGGAATCACAGCACTTAACTGATATATCAAGTTCTTAGTGAATTTTAGAAGTTTTTTTTAATGATCTCTGAATAATTAGGTGTCATATTTCCACGTATGAATTGGTTCTAACCCTGGAATGAAGCATTATTGTTTTGTAATATAGCATTAGCCAGACTGTGATCGTCCTCTTCTCCCACTGCCAGCGTCCCTGTTTCACCTGCAAACACTCGTCTCAGAATATCATCCTACACCGATTATGCTGTTTATGGTGTGCGCGTAAGTACAGTGATTGATTTTAAAAGTACACAAAGTGTATAATAAATTGTAGTTACGTAGATGGATCACCTTAAGCATAGTCATCTGCAATTCTGAGTGGACCAAGAGACATTGAGAGGACATATTTCCTGTAATGTCAGTTTCCCTAATGGCTTCCATTTTTTTAAAAGTCTGCTTAAGTACAACAACAGCGATGCATCAGACAAGTTTGATGTTTCTGTTCTGTACGTGAGGTGGGAACAATCAGCAGCCCAGTTTTCATCGCAGTTAATGTGAGTGACAGATGCTGCCGGTTAACACGGCCCCTCTCATCAAAACACAATCAGCTGTGGATCCATTTGTAATGATAGGCTGTAGTAAAGGACACCAAAGGACAATTCAAGCAATTCTCTCCCTATATTCATAAGGAATTAACATTTGTTGGAACTGTACAGTGTCTGTGAAACTAGAGAGAATTTTTGGGCACTAAAGTATTTTTCCTGGGTATCATTGATACAGATGGCAGGATTAAGATTACTTCTTCTAACAATCCAGTGGCACATATCAAAAAGTAAATGCAGCTCAGGTTTTGTGTCTGGATCACTGACCTTTAACTGTTCTTTTTGCCAACAGTGAAGCTTGTGCCCCTCGTGGATGAAAGCCAACTTTTTCACGACCAGCCTTTCTGTTTTCATTGCCCTCTATGGAATGACAAAGTTGGCTTTCTCCAAAGTGTACAATTAAGGTATACTACAAGAGATAATGATATTTTTTGATATGTAGCTACCAGTGAATTTATTGGTTTTCTTCAGATTACACAGGACAGAAATGTACAATATTCCTCTGCTTGTCCTTGCTGCATAATTCATTAAACACTGCTCCTTTGTGGCTACTTCAACTGCTGTCTCAGTGGCAGAATTCTGAAGGTAGAAGTCTTAACTTTGACTCATAAATGTTTTAAGTTTTTACGAGAATGGTTTTAGTTCAAAAAGTGCCAGAAGCTCTAAGAGGGGTAGGTCTTCATTTTCCTTTGAGAGTCAGCTTCCAGGCAGGATATAGTGACCACTCCAACCACAAAACAAACATTTTTAACACATCTGATCCAAATCTTTCTCTCACCCAGTCATCTTGTTGTGTGTTTGCATACTTTGCATTAAATGGGCCATACCATGAAAAACCAACTTTTTGAGCTTTTAAGTATATTATAATGTTCATTCCTTACAATAAACAACCCCAAAGCGGTATATCCGTTCATGCATTTCTAAGTAATCCTCTAAAAACCTGCGCTCTCTGCAGCAGCCCCTCCTATACCCATGAAAATATGCAGGTCCTCACAAGCTGACGTCACAGATTGAGGAAAACCCCTTTCAGGAAGAAGGTGCGCTGCCAGCACTGCCACCAGGCTAACATGAATACACAAACACTTTCTCTGTGAAACTAATGGTGATCATCAGCAAAGCTTTGTTATTTTAGCATCAACTCTGAGAATAAGTGATTCCTCTTGTATCTAACCTGCAGAGAAAACAATGTCTCGTAAGACATTGTCTTTTAAATTGAGAAAATCTTTTTAGGTCGCAAGAGATTTAGGAGATTATTAAATTTTTTAAAAGAGGAGCCTCTTCATGAGAAATGGTGTCTGTGATCGCCACTTCACAGATAACTGTTTTTTTAACCTTGGTCTGTATCAAAGTGGATTGGCCTAGAATAAATGCAACACTACAAAAGAAACTTCTCATAGCTTTTCATTTACCAGTCAGGAACTTCTAGCAGACATCTGTGCACTTCAAATTCCGGAGCAGACTGAGGGTCAAGAGTGTAAGGCTCCAGAATATACACATCCATCTTTAGAAAAGTTTGAGGGTTGTTTGAATGTACGGACACCTGCAAGTATGGGGAGCCCGGCTCTCAGATGGTGTTGTGAAATGGGAGGGACTGATAAGGAACAAAAGGCGGAGCCTCAAAGATCGTGTCGTTTTACTTCCAGGTATGAAAAGAGTCATTTTTCATAAATGTTTTGTTTTTCAGTGTTCCAAAGGTAATACATGATCACATGTATGGATATAGTTTTATTCTCAAAGGCTTGAGAAAATCATGGTTTGGCCCCTTTAAAGAGCACCCTTCCATTAGCAGAAACCATTGGTTTAAACATTGTTTGCATCAGCACAGACCAGATAGCAAACATTGAACAAAGGCTATTTGAACTTGCAAAAGTCAGATTATGATTAAAACACCCATAAAATAACTGAATCATCCATCAGTATTTTTAATAGGAAACATTTTAGGGGGAAAAAAAAATCAAACATGGCGTCTTTGCTTGAAGTTTTATTGGGGCCACACAAAACAAAACTAGAGAAGAAAAAAAAATGTAATAAAAAGGATAATCTTCATCTTTGCTACTCTGTTTGCAGAAAAGATTCTGTCTCCTATATGTTGTACTTCATTGGTGAGTGATGGTTTATTAAAATCAGGTTTTTCAGCCGTATCCAAGTAAACTGAAAGAAGCTACTGAGATGACAAAAGTTCCTGGGTTAGATTTTCTCTTCTAAGCATCATTTATATTTTAGTTTTAATAACAGAAACTGTGGAGACAACTTGCTTGTTAGGAGACAGCTTTATTTGTGTAAGAGAAGTTAATATGCCGTCTTTACCTCACCTGCTTTTGACAAACAATTTATTGTTGAAGTTGGTGGAGATTGGAATTGGAACAAGGCCCAGTGCTTTGGTGAAGCACTCCAACTGCACCCTTGAGTTTTTGATCCCTTGGATTTATTTCCACTGAGACTCATCATGAAATGTAAATTTAGAGCTAACGGCCTTCAAACTATGACAGAGGGGAGGGGGAGATCATTATTTTAGTGTCTGGAAAAATCATAAAGCGACAAGCCGTTTAAATCCATCAGACACAGCAAGTTTTTTCCTCTGATGATTCAATTCCATCATCTTTGACAGACGCCATCCCTGTAGAAATCATGTTCACATGGTGAAGTCATAAGTCTTCATGGAGGAGCAAAGGTAGCTGTCTATAGACATCAATGCACCCTTACCCTAAATCTCCATTTCATCTCAAAATTTATTGGTATCTTTTTTGGTTGTGGTGCAAAAAATTGTTATATTTATAAACTTTATAGATTGCAGACTTCAATCTTTGCACACAAAACTAAATGAATGCTTGGATCTTCTCAGATTTCTAAAGAGGCCAGTATTTATTCCAAATTATTGTCATTCTTTTCTAAATAGTCTAATATTTGAAAGGTGTTAGATAAAATGGGGGAGTTCCCTTTGGCAGCATTGCTGTTTGACACTTAGAAACTCAGTTAATCATTCAGGCCTTTAATAGATGATGACTCACAAGATTGAGTCATTGCTGGTCTCTGATGCCAGTCAGTTTCTATTTGTACAACTATGTTCTTTTTGTTAGACTTTTTCCTTACCTGTAAATCTACTCAGTTTATTTCTTTTCTTTTTTTTTTTTTAATGTATCAGAAGTGTCCGCAGTTATTCACTTCACCCCCAATGTGAACTCACTTTGGGTGTTAAACTATTTAGTCCTTATCTATCACAGACAAATTACATGCAGGCATTTAGTCACAGGACTAATTTTGAAAAAGTATCAAAAGTGAAAGTCGTATATATAAGAACAATGCAATCTGTTCTATATTCCTGCAGAGTTAAAAATGAAAATTTCTCTTGCTCTAGCAAGTACTGGCAGGAAGCTAGTGAACTCGGAGGATGCTTGGGTTGTTTCTTCTCTTGGGCTTGAAGGACTCTACATAAAATACACTAATGCTGTGAAAAACAAAGAAATTTGGCCTTATATTGGAGTTTCAGAGACAAAGTCATGCTCACAAGTGCACTCTCCTGTTTAAGTGTGCAGAATAATACACACATAAACTTGAAGGAAACGCGGTGAACCAACTGCGTTTGTCACTTTAATTTGGAGCTCATCTAAAACAAAATGTGCCCTCATGAATTGGAAATGTGTTATCCAGAGAGTAATATAAGGCGAGCAACCTGAGATAAGCGTTGCATGGAAACAGTCCTGATTGGTGAACTTCTGAAAAACATTGGATTTGTGTATTGTTTAGGAGGTTTTTGATGTGACACCTCATCGCTATACTAGCTTTACCTCTGAGTTATTAACCTTTGCTGTTTAAGCTGTGGTTATTTTTGACTGGTCTGCTGCAAGCCTTTATTCAGGATTCCCTTTGATTTGGAGATTCACCCTCATTTAATGTCAATATTTACCAAAACAAGACATTTAAACCTAAAAGAATAGAAGGTTTCCATCAAACCATTTTAGCTCTTTTTGTGAAATCTGAACTATTTTATGATTTTGTGAGGTATTACAAAAGGGGAATTGCGAGGTATTAAAGTTAAAACCTTCCATTTGAGACAGCTTATGGTTAAGAATGACATGAGTGGCTTTAAGCCTTTAGTTTTGCTGCCAAAGACTTCTAAGGGCTGTTTTAGGAGGGACTTCAAACCATTCCTACAAGAAGCCTAAAAGAATCAAAGTTAATTTAGCTGTAGAGTTAGTTGTGTGACACAATAGATTACAAGAAAAGATGACCAGCCAGGAACTGACAGTGAGTCATCAAATTTGAAATAAAAAAAAATCACTGTAATCTAGCCATAAATTGACTACATTTATGTAAGCTTTTTAAAAATATAAATATTTTGAAAGGAAATGCCTTTGTTAAGAGAAGCAGGACTTGTC
Source organism: Oryzias melastigma (assembly GCF_002922805.2). NCBI lineage: Eukaryota > Metazoa > Chordata > Actinopteri > Beloniformes > Adrianichthyidae > Oryzias > Oryzias melastigma. Next base: position 23,069,382 of record NC_050514.1, read on the forward strand.
TTGAAGTGTTTGCAGGATACGGTTCTTGCTTTAGAAAAGCTCTGGCACAGTTGTGGAATGTCAATATTTATCTCTGTTTTGATCTGACATAGAAATGAAGAATTCTCATTCTAATGCTGATGCTCATCAAGACTGGCATGCATCAGACTGGAATCTGTCTGAGCAAAAATCTGAAACAAGCCATGTATGGTTGGTCCATTTTCTGTTCGGTCTTGGAATCTACATGAAAGGCTATTGGCCTTCAAAGATCTGCAAGTAGATTATGGTTTTACCTTAAACATTAACTACCAAACAAGTTTTTTTTTTTTTTTTTACATTTTTTCACACATATTTAAATGGTTTACCTTGTGATCTTTGACTGCCTACAGGATCTCTTTTTTTAGCAATGTTTTACCCACACAAAAAAACATAAAACGTATAGTTCATGTTTATATTTCTGTTCTTCCTTAATTTCCATCTGTTTCTTTTAAAGATTGTGATTTGCATTATAGGCGATGGAGGTGCACATTTTCTGGCACTTAGACAAATTTGATCCAAATCCTTACAGTCTTTGGAGCATATTCTAGATTTAATAGCACATCATGTCCCTATTTCTTCTGTGTGTAATTGAAAGTCAAGTGAAGAGGACATATATAAGTGATTGAAAAAGCTGGGAACAATTAGTCTTCTACAGAAAAGAGAGAGAAGGTCAGGAGTCTGTCAGAACTTTGTAAGTGTGAAAGTTGGAAACTGCATTGTTTTTACAACAAAAAACTTCACTCCAAGTTTCAGAATCAGACTAGTGTTTTTTTTGGAAAGATGTGCTAGAGTTTGAGTTTTATTTTTTAGCCTTTTTCCTTGTTTATGCACTGCGGGTCAGTCTACATCTAGGGGCTTTTCTGACCTCTCGGCCAGAAGGTAATTAATAAACAGACAGACCTCCACAGTAGACCGAGGACAAGGCTGCAAAAATAAAAAATAAAAACAACTGTTGTGTGGAGGAGCAAACATAATTTTGTCTTGGAATACAGAAGCTCTGGAGTTATAGAAAGAAAACAAATTGAATCAACGATTTTCAACGAGGCAAAAAAATGTTAAGAAGTGAGAGAAAATACTTTTTACTTTGGGATAATTGTAATAAACGCATTTTTTTTAAGGCACATTTAAAGTTTCTTTTTCAAAATGTAGCTTTTTACCATTCAAAGTGTCCATGACTGAAACACTGAACCTCCAAATTGCTGCTTATGTTCACAGAGTCATAAGAAGTCATAAGAACCTCAAAAAACTTACAATATGAACAAACATTCTTAGGACTTGTTTGTGGCATCATTAATCATTCATTTCTTACCCTATAACATTATTGATAATGTGAAAATGAAATTCCATTACTGGAAAAGGTCGATGGAAAGGTTTCCTTGCAAAACATTAAACGCCCTTTTTTTCCTAAATGTGTCCATTTTAAGTTATCCTGTGAATACAGTTAAAGCTTAGTAAATAATATTGTTTATAGTTTTCTTAACAGAAATGCAAATATTATCATTATGATTAATCTCTGACTTAATCTTATGGTTTGTTTTATGAATCTAAATGATGAGTAAAGAGCCTAAAGAAAAAAGGAGTGTGCATTTTTAATTAGAATCTGTTTGTCTGTACTTTAAAAAATACTATAACTTCATTAAAAGACACATCTAAAGCTATTCCCACTCAAAATCCATCTGAAAATGTTGCCTTCATGTCGCAAAGTCCTTTATGAGGACTCTAAATAGTATTTGTTTGGTGAACTCTGATTTGTATTCCGTCAGCTCTAATTAAATTTGTTCTTGTAATACAAAAGAGAAAAGCCATCAATAATAATAGCAAACAAACAAGTGGGATGCATGCATAAAGCAAGATAAACAAATTTGCTTTGGGGCTGATTGTATTCAGATGTGCATTGTTTAGAAAAACGAAAACTAAAAAACATGTGTGCTGAGATTAAGTGAACAAATAGGTCAGATTCTGCCACTTGAAACATTCCTGTTTATGATTTTTGTACTTGTCTTACTTTTAAAATGTGTTAGAAGCTCATAAGCCAGATTTAGTTTTCAAGCAAAATAAGGTGGATATGTTTGGAAGAAAAAAATGTTCGACAAATACACTTTATATAACCACAACAACAAGAAACAGCAAAGTGAAAACACATTTGAATCCGTTCAGAACTCAGTCAATTTCCTGTGAATTTAAAATATTCATATGTACCAGAGAACCCCCATTGCCAGCCAAAATAACTCAAAAAATCTACTAGCCTTTAGGTAATTACATTTTTAACAATTTTTATAACGTATTTCTTTTTTATTCTTTGTTTATTCTGACATCTCAGTTGAGAGAAAGACACTCGGCAGCTGCTAATGGAGTCTTCATTTGGATTGTGTTGACGGACAGGAACTGAAAGCAGCCGGAGAGCCTTTGTGAGAATTGAGCACCATGTGATTTATTTGAACTTACTTTATATCTCACTGCTGGACATGAGGAAGACAAAATAGTCTCTATTAAGTCAAAGCAGAAAATGAAGAGAACTCAGACTTACACCATGCCCCGTCAATAAGCCCACCCACAGACAAAGAAGTACAATTTTGAAAAGAAGAAAAAAGAAAAAAAAAACAGAAGTGTTTGTGTGCAGACAAGTCAAACAATGCATTCAAAGACTGTATTTTTATGTCCATTTATAATCCAATTGTAAAATGCATATTTTATAAACTTCTATCATTTAAAAAAATGTCAACATTCTTGCTACTATGAAGTAATGAAAAACTTTTTTAAATATTAAGCAAATACATTTGCCATTAGACTGCAGACGTATTTCAGGGATGTTTTACATTGAAATTGTAGGTTTTAACACATGATATCATGACTGTTAAGCATGCAGGACTGTTACCAATATTACTATTACATTACAAATATAATAATCATTTACTCAAGATCAGTGTTGTTGCACGGAGCTTTGTTGATAATCCCTGTGATTTTAGAAAACTGGGCTTGTTGGAATCTAAAAAGAAACTTAAAATAAGATTTGGCTTCTCGTCCTCATGTACACTAATTTCTTCAAATTTTCTCACTTTGTGACGCTCTTAGATTGATATGTTTGAGTAGTTACATGGGTGGATGGTTCTCTCGTGTGTTAAGGTGGATTCACATCAAACGCGGTCGAGACATTAGAAAAAGGAAAAAGTTCTCCTAATATAATTTTTCCCCCTTGGATTATTACAAAACAGCGAGCTTTCAAGCTCAGCCACAAAGACACAGAAACACAGAAGCGGCTGTCATATAAACACAATATTTCTTTTAATAATAATCCTAATGTTCTTGTCACAATAAATAAACCTTAGTCCTCAACATCATACGTGTCTTCATTCATTCTAAGTGAGATATCCACAGACAGAGCTGGTAGCTCCTCCCACATGCAGCCGCTGCGTCAGGAACACATTTTTTGACAGGCGGCGAGCAGCAAATTTGCTGCAGCGAAAGAGGTGTGGGGCACACAAACTTGTGACTGAGATGTTATTGACAAGCAAAGCAGATCATCTGTTAGGACAAAAAATCTATTCTTTCCAATATGAAACAAAAAGTAATTACAAAAAATTAATTATTCTGAACATTCGAGATTACTATATCCCAAATCAATCCAGATTATGCCAAAAAAGACCACATTCCTTGAACTGTATTTAGCCAATGTAATGTACTCAATCTTACCAATTAACCGAGATCCTTTTGACATATTCAAATAAGCAAGAGTACTTCGGAGCAACAAATACTGTATACATTTCACACAAAAATTCCTCAAAGGGATATAAACCAAAAAACTTTCCCATTTTCAGATGAAAGTGTTCTCCACTATGCAGCCGTGAAAGAAATGTATTCACAAAAAAGTCTAACCCTTATTGTAAGGTGGGAGGCTCATAGCTACAGGTCTTATTCGAGGTTTTCTGAAAGAAAGAGCCTTAAGTCAGGGATGAGACCTCCACTTCAATCACAATTTGGTTCAGATGCAGCCCAGACTGACCTGCTCTGTGTTACATAAAAACTGCAACATGCCAGATAATACAAGAAGTTTGGGACATTTGAGATGTATATTACAAAAGACCTTTTAGAAATAAAACTAAATGAATATGGGCATATTAAAGTTTTTCAGTAGTATTGGCATAAAGTGGTGATCTGTGTATTGATATACTGAAAAAAGTCTAGTCTCCTGCAGCTTTCATCAGTTTTCTATGAATTGATTCTGTGTTGTGGAAGAATATGCATTTGGGAAACATCTACTGCATCTACCAGATATGTCGGAAAAGAGCAAAACATGCCACATGTTTTAGTTGCTCACACAATTTAATCAGAGCAGGGTTCAATCATTCATCTGCCACTTTGTTTATCACACATGGTGTACAGTATCTCCTACTTCTGTGTTTTCAAATCAGATTCTTTTTTACAACGTAACATGCTTTTGCTGCTTCTATTAACCAGATTCTCTAAGTATGGATTAACCATTAGGTTCCTTCATTTCCAGTCCTTTTCTTTTTGTCAAACACCATCTCTGCTCTCTTTAGCTTCTCCTCTGTCTTGTGTTGCAGTCACACTGAACGTGATTTGCCTGTCAAATTTGCGTTAAACAACTCTCTTTGATGAGTGTCAAATTTGCTGCTTTGACACTTGTCCAAAAATGTGTTTATAAACTTGACTCTCCAGATGCTTGTAGGAAGGTGAAATTTAAAAAATATATATATTTGTTTGTGTCTTTCTCTTTGTGGTTTAACCATTTTTTTTTTGCTAATGATCATCGTGGAGCTATTTAAAATTTAAATGCATACTTATTTGCAAATGCACTTTAGACAAGGTGTTTTACGTTTGCATAAAATATTCCCACATTTTATTCATGCACATATCCATTTTGAAATGAAAGCCCATCAACATGGAAATATCCGTTAGACCAGGAAGTATTTTTAATTTCTGAAGCTAACATAATGAGTTCAAAGCTCAAACGACTTTATCCAATAGGGAAATTCCATTTTGAGACAGCCAGTCAACATAACACATAAATTATAACATAAAATTACTTTGCCAGTCTGTCAGTGTGAGAGAAGAGAGCAAGAGCAGCAATAAATAAACTGCAGGTCAAAGGCTGTGGTTTAAGAAAACAATACTGAGTAGTCCTCTCTTTGTTTGGACATTAGGAATATTTTAAATCCAGATAAAAATGAGAAATGAAACAAAACTTTAAAAAATAAAGGCAGTTTTTACAATTAAACGAAAATTTTAAAATATTTTGTTCTCCAATGCCTCATTATTTTTAGTTATGATAATGTCAATTTTCATATTTAGTTTTTAGCTTTTTTTCTATACATTTTAGCCTCTATGACATGACAGGAACTTTATAATTGGACTTGTGACAGCACCTGACTGTATCATACGTCTAGATGGGAAGGTATTTATTACCGTTATACTATTGAGACACTGACTTTTTCGAGTTTCCCATTTTTTTTTTTTTTTAATTCTTTCATGCTTGAAATTAACGACACATCAAAAAGCTCCACATGTCCAACAGCAGACGGAGAGCTGAAGACACTTCTCCTCGTCTGCCACCTGGGAAAGCCACATACATTATTTTCATTTCCAATTACTAGTGTTAGCAGAAGAAGGCAGGACTGCAGGGGAACAAAAGGCTTAATTGGCTGAGCTGATGGCATCACACTTAAAGTTCGAAGTGTATGAGGCACAGATCGTAGACCTGGGCCAGTTCCCATGTGGGGACTCTGCTAGAGGAGCTTTATAAGTCTCAGAGCAATTTGCTGAGAATCGAGAGATGAATATAAAGAAGCAGAGAGAAAGGGAGGATGTGGGGGGAAAAAAAAGCTCAATATTATTTTGCATTTTCCATTTGTTCACAACTAACTTCACTTTTTTTCCCAACTAGTTTTGTGGCCTTAAGCTCATCTTAAGGCCAACCTATTGGCTTAATGTAATATATAAAAAAGTTCAGACAACAGTTGCAGATTCACTCACACGCAACTTAAATTTGTGTGAAAAAACTACACACACAAATCTTTAAAAATTGCACAAAAATCGCTTTTTATGCACACAAAAAAACACATTTAATGTGAGACTCTTTTCATGTCTCTGAGTGATGCGTTTAAATCCTGCTAGAATACTGGGTCATCAGAGTTTTCTCATCAGCCGTTTTGAACTTTGATTGTTAATATTATGTGGTGAAACATGACATGTTCCCACTTTCTTAAACATATATAATACACACAAATCCAAAGTTACACACTATTGAGTGATAGTATTTTCTTTCCATAGTCACGTGCCTGAAACTCAGTACCTATTTCCAAAATTTCAGATTTTTTAGCTCTAGACGCGCTGCCCCAATGCCCGAATCGTGCTGCAACACTAAAAACACGCTGCTGCCAGACCAATGCGCCGCGGGAACTCAGATTGTGTCTGTCCTTTGAATTAAAATTGAAACTTGATGCCCCTGGCTCACAAATAGCATTCGGTGTGAACACACCCTTTGAGTTCAGCATCTATCATGTGTGATTGGAAAAACAGAATAGCTTTTAATGCCTAATAAAATCAGGTGCAGACCACTAAAAATATCAGTAGGACTCATTCTGAAGTGATAGCTACATGAAAATGTATACGTTTATTTCAGTGGCGGGCCGTCAGGGCCTGCAAAGCCTTCTCCGCTGGCCTAAAAATATCTGAATCACAGACTGATATTAATTATTATTTATTTCCGTGAATACGTATTCTATAATTCCAAATGCTCTGTCTTCGTCCTTTCATTGCTGTCTCCCTGGTTGCGCCGCTTCCAGACGTGTATTTTCCTATTTAAGCATTAACCAATCACATTGCAGCACCATTTGTTGCTAGGGTCAAAGAAATCTGCCCGGAGGCCTTCAGAATCAGTTCTGCGGGCCCTGTAGCATAAAATACTTGTCTACCAAACTGTTGCTTCAACCAATCAGATCTGGAGGAGACCACGTGCTAGGCCAGCTAGAAGGCCCACGGAAACGTCAGGATTTTCACGAGCTTTGATTGGACAGCTCGCAGCTCGCTCTGGTTCTGCGTTATGTGACGGACACAGGTGCCGAGGAGCGGCGTGTCAGGTTTGAAGATGTTACCAGTGGAAAGCGTCTCATCGTCTGATTTTTGGTGGAAAATGAATGTCTGGGTAAAGTTGTGGCACAGTTTTGTCTGGCACGGGTAAAGGAGTTCCGTGACTCCGTTGAGCGGGAGTGAAGCTGAAATCTACGAGGCTCCTGAACGCACCGCGGGCGCGTGCAGCGCAAAATCCTCGCGCAAATATTATTTTCCAGACACAGACCTTGATCGATCACAAAAACTGATGTTTGTCTCCCTCCTGGACCACAAGAGGCTTTTCCAGCTTATCACAGCCACGGAACACTTTCTATCTGCGAAACGCATGGATTCTGCACGACAGAGTGATTGAAATCTTCCTGAGGATAGAAAGGATGGATTTTGTGTTTAAATAATCTGGATTTTTGGTGAGTAAAATTTTGCTATCTCCCTACATAATATTGAAATTTTATCAGGTTATTTTTTATGCTTTTGGTGTGTGTGTGGCAGCTGTACCTGCACTAGAAGTTTTATTGCCATAAAATAGTTAATGAGGGTTGGATTGATTCAGATGGAGCACTACTGAAGGCCTAGGTGTGAAATGCACGGCCCGCCACTGGTTTATTTTATTCTAGGTGTGATTAACTCATAGTACGCAGTTCTTCCATGAAATCCAAGGTAAGGAATGTCTTTTTCCCAAACCTCTACTCTTTTGAAGTGCCTTTGATTCCCAGAATTCTTCAAGAACAACATACAAACACTGATTTCTGCTTGATGCTGTACAAGTTCAAACATTCAAGTCTGAAAGCCATATTTGGTTGGCAAAGGAGCGACAGCTTGTAGCAAAAATGAATCTTTTTTTTTTTCCCCTTTTGAAGCAAAGTGGTTAAAAGTTAGCTGAGGAGGAATGTTTTTTGCTGCTGTGTTTGTCCTGGAGCTGTAGGGAGCGGTGTGTTGGGAAAACGGTGCATTATGGAAGAAGCGAGGAAGGGAAGTGGCAGTAAGGAGGAAGATCTTTGATGAGGCCCCGGGAGTGTCTCTAATGA
>NC_050514.1:23077545-23097789 GCF_002922805.2 Oryzias melastigma
TTTCACAGCAAACAGAGCTGTGGCACGCTCTTATATAATGCAGCCAAAGACATAACTAAAGGCTGTAATTAAAAATCACAAGATCACCATTCTGCTGCGTGCCTTCAGAAACTGAAGCAGAGCAAGAGGGAAAAAACACGGTATCAAAGTGTTGTTTTGACACTGAAATCTATGATGTACCTAATAACCGAGATGAAGCACAACTCTGAGTCATTTCTGGATCGGGAAGGTCCACATTAATGTGTGAGAGGGATCATGGTAAATATTGGATGTGACTCAGTCAGTAAAACTGGTGGGAGAGACAAATATGTAAAGAAAAGTGCAGTTTGAATGCTTTTTTTTTAAAAAAAAGCCCTATGAATAATGTGGCGTTTAATTCAGTTTTTTCTATCTTTATTAACTGTACCACCCTGAGTGTCTGTAAGTAAAAGCAGACATGCTGCCCATGAAATACACTTTATTTGAGAGATTTCTGTGCTCTTGCTCCACCATCAGGCTGCATAGCATGGATTTAATGTCTTATGAACAAAAACGACTAAAGTTTCTAGGATTCAGAAACATAAAGAGATGGATCTTTGGACTTATAAAGCACTGGTATTTGGAATACTTTTTTAAAAAAGGTAAATTTAAAAGGAAGCGTAAAGTGAATGGTTCAGATAATTCTAAAAAAAGTATTTAATTTTAACACACTGAAGAGTTCATTGTGTAACTACAAATTGTGGAATGTTTTTGCTGCTTGTAAAATCTGAATTTGTTTTGAAATTTTTCAAAAAAGGTCTGAAATTACAGCACTACTTTTGTAAAATGAAAGATTTTTAAGTGGGGAGAATTTTCTTGCATATGAAAAAAATGAAAGTGTCTGTTGGATTGAAGTGTATCAGATACAGAGAGGGTTCAGAATGACTACCTTCTGATCTGAACCTTACTTACAACTTTACTTATAAAGCGGCAGCCGTGGTCCAGAGGTAGTGCGGTCGACCTCTGATCGCAAGTCATTTCCTGCCTTGTCTGAACATGTGTCGAAGTGTCCTTGGGTAAGACACTGAGCCCCACATTGCCCCTGGTGGTTATGGGTTGACGTCAGCAATCAGCAGCAGAACTGCCATCAGTGTGGCATGAGTGAATGTGACTATAATTCCCTTTGGGCCTTTTCGGAAAGCAAAAAACAATAAAATAAGTGATTTTTTTGTTTTTGCTTTTTTCCAGTATGTTGTTCTTCTTTCAACATATCCTTTCAGCGGTTGCCACAGTGAATCAGTTTTCAACGCACACTTGGTTTGGCAGAGAGTTTCACACCGGATGCCCTTCAACTCTGTATTTACCTGAGTTGGGCCCAGACTCTAGCATTACAGCTCCGATCCGAGTCTTTACGATACTTTAAAAGTGCGAGAGGAAATCCCACTGCAGGCGTTCATGTCCTGTGTCAGGCCTCTGCGGCGTTGCGAATCTGTTTCGTTTAGTTCAAATTTCGCTGGACGACACCGCTGTACCGCAGCAAACAAAGGGGGGATTAGCGTGAACGTATGTGGCTGCAGCCAACCAAGAGCTAATATGAGCCATCGACTGTAGCTAGACCGCTCCCGGATCACACCTGAGCGGTAACGCTGAGCCCAGCGTTAGTGAAAGGTCTCACACAAGGATCCACGCTGGATCTGCTCATCGCGCCCCTTGACAAAAGAACCCTGGTTTGCCATGCATCAGTCCATGCAGCAAATTGAGGTATGCAGCTACTGATTTTGTTTTCCAGTATTAAAACAGAACACCATTAAATATGTGTTTTTATGCATTTTTCACATATCAACTCCTCTGTTTATTTTGTTTTTAGAGTTTTTGCAATTATGGCAAAAACATTACATTGAATAACCGTCATAATTAATCCAAAAGGAATAAATACACAAAGAAGCATTTTGATCTATTCTGAATTCTTTATACGATTTTTAGAACGAATTGAGGACATTTTTTGTGGAAAAACTTACTTGAGAATTGTGAAGGAGGACCAACTTTCAAGTCTTGTGCAGCTTTAAATTGCTCTGCATAATCAAAGCTATAAACAGAAGCATAATGAATGAAGCAATCACACAGAATACACAGGAAAAAAACTAAATTGCAAGTTTACACTGGGCTTAACTATCTATGTGACAACTTTGACAATTGCTGACACTTATTTTTTTCTTTTGTTCCAGTACATGACTTTGACAAGTGGATTTATGCATATAAGAAATAAGTAAACATTTAATTAAACTGTGATGCTCTAGCAGCACATAAACAATGCTAGTATCAATTAGATATAATTAGGTTTGAAATGTAAATGTTTCAAAAGTGAAATTACTTCCTAAAACTTGGGTTTTCATGTGTCCTTTGTTCACACTTCTGGATGTAAACAGATAAACAGAAACACCATGAAATATGAACCACTTTGATGACCCATCAACCTGGTGCACATGGGATTCCTTTCTGTCACATTCAGCTTCAGACCTTTTTTTTAGCTTTCTGAGAAACAGTCCGTCACATGGATTAAATCAAACAGGGCAGCATTCACCCCCACATGCATCAATAAGCTCTGACCGTCCGTGACCCAGTTTGGTTCACTACTGTTCCCTGGTTCAGTTGTGACGCACTCTAACCGTTACTCCCAGTAGTTTAGTCATCAAAACTTGGTCCTTGTCAACCACTATTCATTTTCCTTTTGTTGTCTTTCACTCGGAAACTTAAAAAAAAAAAAGGGAGGTTATTGGATGTTTTGTTTGCTCAGTATACTTGAGAATGTAACATGTTCTTGTGGCATTTTTCTAGATTCATTTACGTCTTTGTTTTCCTCGTCTGAGTTGACATATGTCTCTAAACTGTATAGTTGGATAGCTCCAATATTGCTCGCCATTTTTGTGTGTTAGGTTGGAGATGTGAGGGGCTGTAAGCTAGCAGGGGGGAGTATAAACAAACAATAGATGGGAATAGATGGCCAACAAATTCTAATTAACTCTGCAGAAACTACGTCCTAGAAAGAAACACATGTTGGCTAAAAACAGCATAACTTGTATATTGAGGTGAAACCGAGTTCTCCAAAAATAATCTTAAATCTCTTGGAAGTTGGGCTCACTCTTCTGATCTGTATAAAGGAGAAAAGGCTATTCAAGTGCACATTTTATACATGTCAGAAACAAACTGGAATGTAACATTGCAAATCATTTTGAGTTGACACAATTATCTACTCTGTGAGTTAAGCTTTCCAGGCTTGGAGGAAAAGCCAGCACAGTTCACAAGTGTAGGAAGGAGACAGATTAGGCTTTCAAAAAACAGTCAGGCAGAAAAAAGGAAAGCGTGATGAAGAAAGAACTGTAAGCTTTAACAAAAAGAGACTTTGTCAAGGCTGACAGAGAGTTAAACGCACATAAACACTGCAGTGTTACCACACTGGTAGTGAAGTTATAAAGATCCGAGTGATGTATTGTTAACGATTGTTCTTTTTAACTATTTCTGGCAGCAGAGAGTGATTTTCTCATTAATAAAATCCTGTTTTTATCCCCACAGTTTAACAGTCATTTTATGGAAATAGTATAAAGAAAACAGAAAGAATAATGTCTTCCATTATGTTGTCACTGTTGTATATTTAATAAAGTGCTGGCAAGAGTTTGATGTGTGTAGAAGTGGGTGTTGAAATGAAAAGTAGATTAACACGCAAATGCCAAGCAATTCATTTAGCTGTTAACTTAAACAGAGTGCTTATCAATCACAACTGCTCCAGTAGAACATAAATCACAGTTTAGATCAGGATTTGATTCTTTACAGTGAATACTTACATGCTGTTTTGCTTTAATTTCAGTTAGATTTTTTTTATTCAAAAACGTGTCTCTTGAGCTCCTACTTTGAAAAATAAAAGTCAAGTCTGTTCAAATTCAAAGTTGAAACTTGACAAACTTTTCTATTCCATTTCTTTAAAAACTTTACTGTTTATTTCATACAAAATTACATACAAATATTTTCAGGAAGCAAACACTCTAACTTGTTTTTTTTTTTTTTCAAAAAAAATATTTATCACCCTACTTTTCCAAATTTCTTCACTAATTAAATTTGTATTTCTATTTAGAATAAAAATCAATTGTTTTTTGCTTTAATCTTTGGGTTTCATTTCCTGTTGTGCAAAAAAGATTCTATAAGACTTTAAAGTTGAAGCGATTTAAATATTTTTTAATCAATGTTTAGATTTATTTTTGTGAGGATTTAATTACTTTTTTTTATCATATTTCTTTGTTAAATGTTTACATTTGATCATATTGATCTCTAACTTTTTTATAGATGAAGTTAAACTTATATCTAAACATTTTTATCTTAATGCAAGGACTGACTGTGAAATATGTTTTATTTTTCAAAAAATAAATTACTTTCACACCAGATAGTAATTTGTGGTTATAAGTAACAGTAATGAGAGATCAGTATATATACATATATATATAGACAGAGAGAGAGATTGTGAGATAGAGAGTAAAGGAGGGGGTGTTCCTTTAGCTTTCTTGTTAAATCAACATATTTATGAACACGGTAATGTTTCACATCCTCCACTTAAATAACTGTGCCTTGGGGTCAGTCAATTCAAGAACAACAACTCATTTAATCCTTTTAAAAACAATATTTAACTTGATCTGATTGGAGTTCATAAAATGTCACTCTTCAAATTACAGTTTGAAAAATGGAAGACAACATATTAAAACCAAGAACAACAGATGTTGTGTAATAGTTAGATATTAATCAGATGTATTTATAGCTTTTTTAGATGTATGTGAATGTTTGAGGAAGACAAAAATGACAGAAGACAGTTTCAGAGTTTAATATGTTTAAAGCATTGTATTGTATGTTTTTTTCCACCCTTTTTTCCATGTCACTTTCTTGTGATGTATGGCTGGTGCTACTTTTACCAAGGGACTAAGAGTAGTTCACTGCATGTTTACTTTTCTGCTCCAGTGTGCAGCCTCTATAACTGCTACTCTGATGGCAGGTAGCGCTGTTTGGGAATTTGGGACAAAGCCTGCAAGAGTAGACCGTGCATGGATATGTATTTACTAGGATATACATGGATGATGTATTCATGTGTATACGCACTGAACCAAACACCTTCAAATTACACTCTGAAGAATGCATCAGGTTGCATGTTTTGTGGATGTGGCAGTTATGGATGCTGCAGATAAGGACATTCTAAAGAAGAGTCATAAGAATATGCATGAATTTTACCGCTTTTGCCAGATGTTGCGTTCATCCTATAGCGCATACTCGCGGTATGTTTCACATCCACACAAACACATTAAACCAGTGCAGATAAAACTAAACAACAATGCTGGAAAAAATTATTTCAGCCTTATCTGAACAAATAAGCCAACTTATCAGCTCTTCATGCTGTAAATATGAACAGCAATGAATGGTTTGTTGGACTTTTTCTGTAGGAAAGGCTGTTAAAACCAGTTTATTGTGTAAACTTTCACCAAAACTCTGTAAGAATGAATCATTTTCATGGTGGATATTTTATCTGGAAATGATAAGCAAGTTGTTTCCCTGTCATAGTTTGACTTGACGCTAAAAGATCCACATATATTGTAGGTTTGTCATCCAGGATGTTGGCCCTTCAAAGTGTGCAATATCTTCTAAAAATATTGTTTTTTAGAAATAAATAAATAAAATAGAGTACACAGATTAAAGCAGAATTTATCAGCTTAATTCGTAGTTAATGTGCTTATTCTAAAACTTGTCACTGTACCAATTAGAATAAACAGAGCAAAACAAAATATTACATTTGTTTCAGTTTTTACAATTGCATTGAATTGTAGAAACTACAACATGAAAAAATCTTAGAATTTGTTTTTCCCAATTATTTTATTATTATCTTAAACTTTTGAAAAAATGTAATCGAAATTAAGAACCTAAAACAGTTTGTGTGTTTATAAATTTGAAATAATTTTTTAATACTGGAATTTTCAAATAGTCCCACTCCTAGTTTTGGTATCCACATGGACTTCATTTTTTTTTTTTTTTTTTACCATCAGAAAGCCCCCAAAATATTCTTTTTTAAAACGCCATTGTCTCAAAAAATAAACATTCACAAAGTCCTCTATCAATAATATTTATATTTATTATTTTTCTCTTGAAATTTGAGTTTTATTTTTTGGGGGGACGAAACCTTTTCTGATTAATATTTACAAATACATTCGTTGTAAAGAATAACAGTGAAGATATCATGATTTGGGGTTTCTTTTGTGTGATATTGGGCCAAAGTATAGTAAGATTTTAGGTAAACTCTTCCATCAAGGACAGCATTGAGGATTGAATGTGGCTGGATCTTTCAGGACGACAATGATCCCAAAAACATTGTCTGGGCAATGTAGGAGTGGAATTCCTGGAAAAGAATTGCGAGATTCTTGAGTGGTCTAGCTTGTCTTTCGACCATCAACAGCCCCTAAACATTACAACTCCTGAGAAGGTCTGCATGGAAGGACTTGGCCAAAAATAGCAGCTCCTGTTTGTTGTGCATGTATAAGACATCTGTCCAAACCCTTAGACAGTCAGACTCCAACCTCTCCATCATGTCTAAGACCAAAAAGCCCTAAAGACACCAGGAATCAATGAAAGGCCTTTATTTACATATGTAGAGATGTTTTTAAAAAAGTTTGTATTTACAATCATGACCTGGCCAGTGTTGTCAAGCATCAGACCCAAAACATCACAGCTCTTGAGAAGATCTGCATGGAAGAATGGGCCAAAATAGCAGCTACAGTGTGTTCGAAACTAATAAAGACCTTGAGGAAATTTTTCACTTTTTTTATTGACCAAATGCTTGTTTTCCATGAAGCCTTGGAGAAACAAATTCTTAGAAAAACAGTTAAGTTGATTTCCAGGATCCCTTTTCATATTTGGTCTCTCACACTCATGTGACAAATTTAACCTACTTTACATTTACACAACCAATTGCCAGATTTAATAAAAATTATGAGCAACAAAAGGTTGATCCTGTTTAAAATAAAATACATAGTGTGTGCCATATACCCATGATCTCTAAATGAAAGTCCACATGAAGAACACTGTGATAACAATGACTGAGTAAAAGAGCTACTTCAGAAATATCAGGAGCATCAGTGCAGCAATACTTCAATGTATTCCTGCTCATTGTAAAATGTGGAGTCTTCCCCACAGTTAGTCTTCCTGAAAGTGGGGAGCCAAAACAACAAACGCCCCCTGCTCCCCATGTTTTATTACCCCACCTTCCCCAGCTCCGGCCAGCAACTCCAATTAAGATTTGGTAACTGATTACGTGCAAATTTATAGACACTCGCCTTGCTGTAAAATCACACTGTGCACCTTCACTTCAAAGCTGACAGCACAGTGACTGTACACTCCCACAAATGTAGCATTTAATAGTCACTCCACATTTCACAAATCCATGCTCAGATACAACACTTTCCTACACACAGAAGCATACTGTGTGTTAAGCGGTGGAACCCAGATGGCAGCCACCTGGTGTGTGCTGTTGGGCTTATGTGTAGTCTTCGGACAGGATAAGGGCTCTCACACAGATGGTGACCCACTGAGCGTGGATGGGAGATGGACGGGCTGACTATTGATTTGCTCAGATCAATGATTCACAACCTGGTCATTGGACACCAGGGGAGTTGTACCCATTGTGCTGGCACATGAGCTTACTACATTTGGCAACTGTTTCTACATATGCACAATCATCAACAATGCAAATACTTTTTTCTAAAGTATTATTTCAAATCTTAACAGCAATTTGTCTTTGCGCTTCTTACTGAATAAATCCAGATGAATTGGGGAAAAAAGGCTTTGGTGGAAATGCCATCAGCTCAATTTCCTCGCAGCACAAAGCTTTAAAACGATGATTTAAGTGCACAGTCATCCAAAAAATACAAGAGAATGACTGCAAGTCAGAAAAAGAAAATGGAAAGTATCTACTATAGATTATAAATGAGTCATCCACCCAATGTCTCTGAGTATTTAAAGTCTCCCTTCAACTATATTTTTTTTTTCTTTTGTAAAATTGTTCCAAGTGGTCTTTTAAGTATGATCATGCAGTTTTTAGCTCAAATTCTAAAATCTGGGATGTTTTTAAGACATATTTTCTGCAGAGCACTAGGAGCTCATTAGAAATTCGCCTCTTGGTTGTGCATGTGATTGTTGGCGTGGAGGTTAGCCTCGCTAATTTCCCAGTAATCCTCTGTTTACACTCTCTCTTGCTAGCTTAAAGCGCCTCACAAATCTAAGCTAACATTAGCATTGCAAAAAAACATAACAAACAATATTTGAAGTATTCTGCTTCAGTTTTGATCCAAACGGCAGGT
The DNA here is from genome assembly GCF_002922805.2 of Oryzias melastigma. Lineage (NCBI taxonomy): Eukaryota > Metazoa > Chordata > Actinopteri > Beloniformes > Adrianichthyidae > Oryzias > Oryzias melastigma. The sequence goes on from NC_050514.1 coordinate 23,085,882, forward strand.
CAGATTTGGAAAATGAAGACATTAATGGATCTATTTGTCTTCAAGTGGATGCTTCGGAATTTTGTAGCAGAGAGGAGAGATTTTGGCCCGCCCACGGCTGTTGCTGCATTAAAAATCAACCATCAATCAGCAATCTCCCATAATTTCAACCTCTTTTTTTTCTTATTGCGTTTAATTTATAACATTTCATTCAGAATTCTGTAAATTAGTTTTATTTGCTGAAACATTTCGTTTTTCCGAATTCATTTTTTTTTTTAATTTGATTTTGCTTTCTGGAATTTTTTTTTTTTCATTTCTAAAATTTTGTGTTGTTTTTTTTATTTGTTATGTTATTTTTTAAAATGTCGTTGTAATTTTTAGTTGTCTTTGGGTAGAGCAATTTGTCGGTGTGATCTGGATTTCAGGGCACAAAGCCCTCTGTTTAGCATCACTAAAACATTTTCCCTTTTTAATCCTCAAAAGAGCTGTCGGTGAAACATCAACATTTATTCCATCTTTTATCCCATCTTTAAATTTCTGCAGCATAACCAACATTTGATGTTAGCATAACAGCACAGTTGGCCAAGTCATAAAATATATTTTTTCAGAAAAAGTAAAAAGCAACAAAAACACGCTTAGTTGGCACAGCAGTATTTTGGGTCGAAATTATAACAGTAAACATAAAATGGCCGAGGCAATTACTCTGTGAGGATAACAACATATCATAATCCATCAATAATACATTTATGTGTAAACAAATTGTTTACTGTCAACCATATGAGTTATGACAAGAAATCCTTTTTTTATGAGCATCTTTGTTTAGCTGCTGGGGTGAAGCGTGTTGCTGAGGGGCGACAGCTGGTTCGTGAACAGGTTTGGATGAGTGACTGCTGCAGCTCTTAAAAACAGATTCAGGTTGAAGACACAAATAGTTTTCCATACAGACTATGGCATTCTATGTCTATACATGTCTGTATTGGTTGTTACATTAAATAGAAATTATTCAGCACACACTGTTTTTTGAATGTGTAGGTTTGTGGTCTGTGTATCAATATTTGTATGGTGTGGTTTAAATCCCACTTGTCACATTTGTTAATTTGCAGAGGCAGTTAGAGCTGGATGACCTATAAGCCATTAAAATTTTGTGGGTTATTAATTACGTACTTTGTACAAACTAAAATATCCTCCCATACAGAAAAAAAACACAGTAAGCCAATTAGTACCCCCAAAATTGGTTATTTTACTTCTTACGGCCTCTAAATAGGACAAGTGGAGCACATAAATTACTTGCAGGCATGCCAAACTATGTTTTAACCTTGCTGTCATCCCTTAGTTCATTCTTGCATTCCACTTTCTCTTCATGGTTGTAAAAGCAAGCTAAGGCTTTTTATAAGTTTATTAATAATGTACTTGCACAATGTGCTGTTCCGATTGTCAGCGTTAATCAGGAGATTTTCATTCTGCTTTTCGGGGAGATGAAGCAAACACACCCTACTTCCTTGTCAGGTGTTGAATTGCTTTATTGCACTGTCTGTTTGCCACCTTTAAAGTAGACCCGTTGTCACGGTTACCCAGGAGCTCCTCATTATTCATAAAGGTCATTCTGGGATGTAAAGTGAAGCTGAAGGGAGGAAGAGAGGAAAAAGAGAAGTGCTTGTTCAAGTCATTGTCAGATCCCAGAGTCTTCTCTATTAAAGTCAGAACAAAGCTAAGCTCTCCGCTGCCATGACTCAAAACCAAATTAGAGATATGTCAAAAGCAAACGCACAGGCAAACCATCTTTATTCAATTTCTAACGGCGCACAGCAGGCTCCAGAGAAGGATCCCAAAATTCTGCAAACAAACAAAATGTGTGCTGGATTGTGTTGGCAAAAAACAAAAGTCAATTTAATTCAAACATCATAAAGTTGAACTGTTTTTTTATTTATGCTTGAACTATTGACTCAGAACCACTGGGTTTTCTCTGAGGACATTTGTGAACTGCAATGTTTCTAACACTAAAGCAGTTGTAGGTAAACATCCCAGCCACCTCGCCTGAATTAACTGGCCATTTCCCTGTTAGCTCCAAGCACATGTAAATTGAAAAGCAGGATTCTTTTTTTTTTTTCTTTTTGCCCTGCTGGGTTTCCCCAAGTTTTATTCTAAACAGGAAACCCTTTTCTATCTTTTTTTTTAAACCCAAGAATATGTGCTTTTTCTCAGAAGTGTTGGAACCTACAAAATCTGGCTTTTGTGTTTTGAAATGTAGCAACATATGAGGTGTCTGGCTTCTGCATCAACTTCAAATTATGCTGAATGTTGTTACTTAAATTACCAAATGTTATGTATAAAACCACATTAAAACTACAACATTATTTTTGAAGTTTGGATAAAATATAAAACGATATAAAACACAAATATTTTTAAGCTTGGACCACAACATGTGACTTACATGTACCCTGGACACATGGGGTGTCCACTCTCCGTCTTAAGGGTCAAAGGCTTGATCCCCAGCTCTCACCGCTCTTGCCGTGGCCTTTTCTTCTCCTGCCTTGGGATAGATGATTAGTTGTTGCTCGCTCCATGACTTTTGCATGCCTGGAGAGGGTGGCCGCCAGCATGTGCTGCCTGTTGTGGTGTTTGAAGTGGTGCTTTGGGGCGTCCTGTCCTTGGGTTTGCATTCGGTGGCACAGGAGCAAATTTCCAAACATACAAACAGGCATGCAGACAACTTTTTTGTGGAGTTCATTGTTTTCAGACATCAACAATGAGGCACCAAAGATGCAATTTTTATATTTAAATGTCTTTCTTGACCAGGTTGAGTTGTTATAATTGTTGAGGTATGTCTATGAAAGATCTTGTGAACATTTAATTAATAGAAAACCTCTCTTAGTTCTTCAGTGGACCACAAACTGCATGTTTCACAGGTTACCAGTTCCACTCATGAAATAAATTAGAAGAAGACGTTTTCTTGGAGGACCTGCTTTCAACTGCAATGTTTTCTTTTTGGAGTGATTCTTTTTCTGGGGAAGTTTTTATTGGACATCCCACGGATCCAAAAGGTCACCATGTGTTATATACCAACATGACAATCCATAATGCATGCTTTTACTGTTTACTTGAGGGAGACACTGTGCCACTCATCACTTCCTATTCTGACTGTGACAGGGAGACCACAGGAGAGGGAAAAGGATGATGTGACAGGTCAGTTCTTGAGGTTACACATACATAAGTGCATGCAGACATTCAGTTAGCCAACAGAGAATACTAGAATACATTTAGGAATTCACTCCATGAAAGCAAGCTTGATTTCTGACATGACTGAGCTAAATTTGGCTCAGTCTCAACCTTGGATTTGATGAAATTCAATTATTTATTTGGGGTCAAAAATTGTTTGTTGCTAGTACAATAAACGTAAACGGAGCCAATAAAATGCAATAACAAAAAATCTTGTAAATGTAACAGAAATAGAGGATTGTAAAAGGTTATTGTAAAAAAATAATACATCTAATTTTAAAGATAAAACATTTTATGAGTGGTTAAATTCATGTTTGAGTTGCACACAGAAATGTACGTGGTCGGAAGCATGGCCAAGTTCTCATGAGGCTGCTGAAAGATTTGGCTTTACATGTAACCTATACATCACTCTCGCTCGGATGGGGTCAAACGTGCAAGCTTGTGTTTCTTTGTGTGCATGTGTTGATGCGTTCCCTTATATCAGACATACTGTTTGTGTTATCATGTGTGCAAACAGACTGCATGTGTTTGTGTGTCAGAGGACCCTCACACCTGCTGATGAAGAAATCAAGTCACAGAGTCTTCCTGTGGTCACAAGCTGCCCTTCTACCCCGGGAGTCTCACTACAGTCTGTCATACTGGCGGCTAGTCACCGCTGAATTCCCAGTGTGGTCAGAAATATCCTTTTCTGTATATTTATCTGCTTGTGTGTTTCCCTGTGTGTGGCCGCACTTTTAATCAAATCTCAACAATACTTTATTTTTTTCTAAAAAAAAAAAAAAAGCTAAACAGCTAAAAGAAATAAAATCTGAAAGTAATTTTCAGTTTTCCATTTCTTTTTACAGCTTTATTATGGGAATGAGTTTAGATTTCTTTGTTGCATTTTTTAGATTTAGTTAGTTCTGTGTGTGGCTTTCTTATCTGTTCCTACAAATGGAGTGTGTGTTGGCTGTGCCATTCTTCACTCACATTTTCAGGCAATAGCTAGTCCTTACTAGACCTCTATCACTTGCCTACAAATGTAATGTAGTTTTGACAGGAAGTGAATAATCCAAGCGTGTGAAAAACCTCCTTCTCCATCTTTTCTTCCATTTGAGTCCACCTCTGCTGCTCTCTGGGTTTCCTTTCCTGAACACTGAAATTATGGTATTGCTGGTATAAATGGAGTAGTTGGCTCGTAAACCCTTGTTGGCCACTCATTTTTGTCTTGATCAACCTATTATAGTCTGAGGGTGTATCAGACTGGACACATTTGGTTCACTTAAACCAGAGTTCGTTTGCCCCGATAATCTGGGACAAGGTTTCAGTCTGGATACACGCAAGGACCTCGGACCCATCTTGTTTTTTTTCTTTAGTTTTCAATTGGACTGAACTTCTGTTGCTCAGAAATTCCTCAGTTTGAATACGCTCCATGCTGGAACAACTGAACTAAAACAGCCACCATATCTGGTCATTAGCGGACAAACGTGGAGATGCAACAGCTACTCATTAAAATTCGGTCAGATGAATGCAGGCTCACGAAACAACTTTTAGCATGATATACATCACTGTTTTCCTGATAAACTATAAGTCATAAACACTTATTAGCGTATCATCTCAATTATTGCCTTGCAGCATGCCTCCACCGCACCAAAGTAGATGTAAAAAGTATAGAACCTGACGTTGTTACAGATACTCAGAATTGTTTGAATAAGTGAACTATTTGGACAAGGATTGCAAAGTACAGAATCTCCATCTTTCTCTTTTTGTTTTTATCCGCCCCCATAAGTGCTGGCCAGTGACTAAAGAGATCTTTAGTCACGTGGTTTTATTTATAAATTTTGGTCCGGAAGAGGATTGTCAGCTTGACTACTGTCTGAAAACCGACTAATACAAGGTTCAGGACTCGATCCAGAACAAATTAAGTGAACTTGTCTGGAACAAAGAATTTTTCCAGTCTGTATACACCCTTTAATATATCATATGTTGACTTATGCCATGTTTGAACTGATAAATAGTAGTTAACTAGCAAACAAAACTCTTATTTAAAAAAAAAAAAAAAACAATTTCTGTTGTTTTAATTTGTTGAAAGATTTTGTGCAGAAGTGACAACTATTTACAAAGTACTTGCAAATGCAAGCAGCTCCTGCCATCACCCTGTCACTTCCTTTGAACCGAGCTTGTTAGAGTTCTGGCCTCTTGTTCACTGCAAAACAACATTTCTGCATTAATTAATAATAATAGCGGTGTGCTTTTTCTAATTTGGAATAGTATTACAGATCATTAACTCAATCTGTTGTCCATTTGAAAAAAATGTGGTTCTGTGAAATAAAAATGGTTGATTTTTTTTTTTAAAGGTTTAAATTTAATGGATTGTAAAAAGTCTGTTTAATATAATGAAGATTTTTTTAAATGACTCTTTTTAAATTAGACATTCATGGAAGAATGAGGGAAAAATAGAAAAACATATTGCATTTAAATAAATGTTCATTGTCAAAGAAAGCTCATAAATACATCTAAAAGCACTTATATATATATATATATACTCAATTTACACAAGCCCACACAGTTAAGTCAGGCTGAATAAATAACTACAGCTGTGTGGGTGCATGATAAACATGCTTGTTCTTTGATGAGCATCTATCCTATCAATGCACTTCACAAGTGGGATCTAATCCATGTAGAAAACAACAATGTAATGGGCAACTAGATCAAATTTAACTCAAAGTTGTTTTCTTGAACCTAAAATGATTGTATATGTCTATCTGTTAGAGAAGGCCATTCATGAAGTGGCAAGAGCTGCATCCTGTCAGAGCTTCGTAAACACATTTCTAGACATTTTTTTTTTTACATTTTAAAAAATTTCACATGGAAAACTAATAATTTTAATATTGCCTAGAACTGAACCGACATTAACTTGTTCCTTAAACTTGAATTAATATTTGAAGAATTGAGCTTGTAGAGAAATAAGGATAGCATTCAGTGATATCAAGAACAGAGTATCTAATGAAAGGAACAATGTTATTGTAGTCTCTCAACAGACGTACAAAACACTTATTCAGCTTTACGAGATGTATAGTTGGAGTAGAGGAAAAAGACGAGAGCTAGCTGCAGCTCAGAAGTTATCTCCCCACAGCTGAATTTAATTGCATGAAGCAGTCCGAATTGAAAAGGTGTCAGAAGAGCAGACGACTGAATCTTGTCTTAATGAATGGAAACTGATGGGTTCGACAGCAAACAGAGTCTCTGCCAACAACTGCTGTGGCAAAAAGAGCGCCAAAGGAGGATACAAATGGCAGACCGAGATGAGAAAACATTCTAAATGACAGAAGGAAATAAAAAAAAAGTAAAGAAAACAAAGCTGTTTAGATTATTATTGATTTCTGTACAGGTGCACTGTGCACTGGCAAACGATCAGCACATTTAGATTACAAGGACATTCAGTCAATTTTACTGATGCATTTTGAAATGAATGGATGAGTTTTGGTGTGTGGGGATGGATGGGGAAAGAAGAGTGAAACCATTTGGTTCTAACATTCTATCTTAATCAGCCCACTGACAGTAAAACCGTATAGAAAGAAAAAAAAATCTCCCCCAAGTAAGAAGCATTGATTGTTTTAAATTAACATGCATCATTACCTCAAAATATGAGCTGTCTGGTGTAAACTATTACCCATTTAGGAGGCTTTTGGGGGGGTTTGTCATTATTTGACTTGTAGAAAATGTCAATGGTCAAATGTTGGTTTGGTTAGAAAATTGCATATTTGGAAGTTTTATTTGTACTCATGCTAATTACACAACATGAGGCACTCTTTACAGAACAAAGGAACACTAATAATGATTGCTTAAATATGAGTTCAGACCATTTCAGTTCAGTTAGGAGAGAGTTCCGGGCAGAGGCAGCAGAAACATTAAAGACTTGTTTCCCAAATTCACTTTAAACATTGTTAATCGTCAATTGAAGTACACATGGCTAATACCCTTAATGCATTTATGAGATTTCCAACAGTTACCCAAACCACTACATCACATCTGCAATACTTCAATATTTTTGAAGACATCAAACAATTAGACATAGAACTATTTCCAGGGTTGCGGATCCTTTAAAAGTCCCTGCTGGAGAAAATGTGCAGTTCCATATGGATTGACTCTAATCAGCTGATCAAGTTAATAAAGAAAGATAGATCAGCATAGGGATTTACTTTGGAAACTCTTGAGTAAATATGGCAAAGAGGAATGTTGGTGCAAAATAGTAAAGAACCACACAATTACTCAGCTCAATATGTTGATAAAACTTTGTAGCGTCTTAAGCCAAAGACTTTCTCCATGCAGACAGTAGAGGAAATGAGTTTCCATCTGTAGCACTTTCAGTCCAAAGTGATGCTGCAATGATTTTAAGAGTATAAGAGTGAATAATTGGTATGCCTTTGTGCATAAATTATATTTATTACAATTAACATGGATTTTATTAGATCGGTGTTGCTAAGAAAGGGTACAGTGAAGACTCCCATTCATACTGGAAGGTTTCATAACTGAAAAAGTTTTTAAAAGTTTACATGGAATTATATTTTTCTGTTTGTCGAAGACATTTTGCTTCTTATTTACTCCTAAATGTAAAATTAGAAGTAGAAAAAGAACATTTAGGGTTGAGAAAATATCTTGGATAGAAGGCAAAATATTTCAATAAAAAAAAAAAAACTTTGTCCAGATGAACTTAGTCAAAACTTTTTCTGTTTTCTTTTTTTAAAGCACTGTGTTAAAGAAAGTAAACAGAGATCAAGACTACTTTATATATTTTAAGAACACATTAAAAGTGTTGCCAAAAAACTGACCCCAGGCAGTTTTCACCATATTTAAATGCAAAAAATGGGGGAGAAATAAAGGTTTATAAAAGTAATAATTGAGAGATTTGTAAACTTCTTTTCTGCACTCTTTCTACCCAGGACTGGTATCTTTTTCCAGAGAAAAGAAACATTTTCAGCGTAAAAAAAAAGCTGTAGCTCTCCCAGCAGCATATCATTATGAAATATTCCAATGTGTTTAACAAAATAGTACTTGTTTAATTCCGTCATTATGGGTGTTTTGTGTTGGCATTTAAATGAAGAAGCCTAAAATGTAACCGACAAAGCCATTCACATAGTAGCCCTAAAATTTGAGAAGTGCCTGCTTTTCTGCAATCTTCCTCTCCATTTCTGAACAGACCTCTGGTCTGGCTCTGCATCACAGTCATCCGTTCACCATGCCAAACTTGCACTGTGCGTGTACCCACATATGTGTGGGCGTGATAGTGATTTTGTTGAGCCAGCAGCACTACTCCTACATGCAGCCTGACTTTCTCAGTTGCATATTAATCAGAGTTAAACAGATTAACCGTTGCATGACCATGACCTGTATTTTATTCTTTTGACTAGACAGGTCCACTATTTCTTCCATGAATAACAGAGTTATAAATATTTCTGAAGATTCCTGGGTTGAATGAGAGATCTGAGGGGTCTGCAATAAGAAGAACCGCTCTCAACAGTTCTTGTGGGCTGCAGTCCACCTTCTCAAATGCACAAACCTTCAACCTAACACACTGTAGTTTGTCTATCAAGCTGTCAAAAGTCCAAACAGTTGAGAGGGCCTCAAACAGTGTTTGTGGTGCTTCTTACACAGCTGAATCGTCTTGAAAGCTCTAGAGAAATGAAAGCTGAACGTCGATGATCTTCACAGTGCTGCCTTTACTGTTCAGATGAAAGTGGGTTCTCGGAGGCAGATGGATGACAGCATCTTCAAGTACAAACTCAGAAAAGAAACCAAATTGCAGGGAATCCAGAGATTAACTTCCGTGCTCGTGTTTGGCAAAAGCGGACAGCAAATTTTTTAGCCAAAAAAACAACAACCGATAAAAAAAAAAAAAAAAAAAAACACTGCAAACATCTGAGGCCATTATCTGTTTCAACACAATTAGCTAGAATTTTCCATCATTTTTAAAATAATATTAAGCTAAAGTACTTTTTGAAGTCATTAGTAAAGCTCCAAAAGCTTTGTAAAAGTTTTTACATTTTATTACTAACATTATTGTTGTAGATCTATCACTCAAATCTATAGGCAAGACATTTTTTCTTAAAATAGAAGTTAGTCTGGAGGAAATGTTTACAACTGATATTCAATTCCAAGATCTAACAATGATGCCCGACTATGTATGTGTGTGCCAAGCCTAACTTTATTTTAGTGTTGAATATGCTGTCAAAAGAAAATTGTGTTAAATTAGATTCCAAACTTACAACAAAAATAAAAAAAAAAGAAAGCAAGAAAAGTGAATGTTAAAAAAAGCTTTGCTTTTAGTTTAGTGACTGGAGGGAATTACACTGTGAGCTAAAGTGAAGTGGTTGTTTAAATAGGGATATCGTTTTTAAACAGAAGGATTTCTCTGCCAGATTTCTTCCTGACTTTAGCAGATGTTCACATTAGAGCATAAACACATTATTCCCCAGAATAATACTTAGAAGCTTCAAAAACAGATAAATGTCTGGATCCTGCACATATTTTCTGCTGCTTTTACAAGTCTGCTATGCTCACATTTTTATGAGGGTTTTACTAATTTTGGATTTAAAAAATAAGTGGGTATTAACAATGAAAAAAACTAGTATTTATTAATTTCATGCTTCACCAAGAAATCCAAAGCAGCTTTGCTGGCTTGCTTAACTTGATTTAAAAAAAATCCTAATCCTTAAGTTAAAAATGGGGTGTTTGCAGCATGAAATAGCTGAGTATTTGCTCATTTGTTAACTGAAAAATCTTTGTAAAGCTTTTAAAATGACATTGCCATTTACCTGGTGTCACAAGTTTGGAACTAGCTTGGTTTTATTGCCATTCATAGATTTGAGGGTACTCAGTTCTGCTGAAATGTGCTGAAACAGATCATCCCCCAGTAGTAAAGTTGAAGGAGTTCAAATGATCGTCTATAACTCAACAGGAATCTCTGGAAAAAACATTGTAAAAATGCCATATTTCTTTTTGTCATCAGTTGCTTTGTGTAGAAAAAAAAAAAAAAAAAAAACGGAGGCAGATCTACTTTAAGGGCAAAGGTAATTTCAATAACAATTACTGACACCGTGGTAATTTTTTATTGGAGGGGTAAGAAGTGTAACATGCCCTTCTTCAACTGGTCATGTGATTGTGCAGGGTCCTGTGATAAACAGGCAAAATGCATTGGAAATATCCTGCTTTCACTTTGAAATAACTGGGATAGGCTCCAGCAATCGTTCTAGTCTTCTGAAGAAACCTCAGCCCTATCCCTTTTCTTCCAAACATCCCATAATACCCAACCTGTCAACCAAACTACACTTTTTTAGCGTCAAAGTGCTACACATGCACAGGACTAAGCAAGAAAAGTGATGTATGAATGATCTAAATGTTGTTAGCAACTCTATAATGGGAGAGAATTCTAAAATTATCAATACTTGTTTTATATTACATGTAAAATTTGTGCAGATATTTGTTGTAGATTGGCCTATTTGAGCCTGCATGTCTGTGAATGTAACATTCTAAATGATTGTGTGGACGATCTCCTCTCAGCGGTGTGTTAAAAGAGTTGGCATGGCTGTAATAAGCTTTCTGAGCTGTTTTCTTCTGAGTTTGTATCAGCAAAATGAAGAGGAAAGGCTCGCTAGATTGTTTTGTTTGGATAATTTGCTCTGCTCATTAAATATTGAGGTGGCGGCAGAATTGTGTGATTGCCAGAATACTAACCCCAGCGGTCTTTGTTATGCCTCAGAGCCTGCGAAAAGCAGGAGTCCACACTCCAACATAGAGAAGAGGTGAAGAGTCTGTCTTTGCAAAAAAATTTTGATGATGCATACAAGAGCATATACACCTTAATAGTGGTCCACTCCTGAGAGAAAAAAAAACCCTCAATTGCACTAGATATAAACTGTTTTTGAATCCAAGTTTTTGGTGCAATAAAGCATGTTTGTTATGGTGGTTTAAAATAGTCTAATCCAAATGTTCTTTAAAAGAGGGACTAAACACACAACCACTCTGAGCCTGAGCAACAACATAAAGATGTATTTTCAAAATAAAATTTTACAAGCAAAATGTATTATTTCATCTCACCATGATATATTATAGATATTGGTCAGAATATTGTAGCAAAAAAAGGGAAATTTGCCTCATGATGTGCATTGGAAGAAAAAAAGTTTAAAACTGAACTATTCTGTGGTGACAGAAATAATCATCAATTATAAAAATACTAGCATTCTTTCTCTTTTTATGGAATGATAATATTATCATTAAAATATTATTCAAAGTATTATGCCTGACCTTTTAGTTTGCACAGTTAAATGCTTGTCAAACATTAATTAACGTATATGGAAAATATATTAAGACACTATTAAAAAAAAAAAATCACTCAGTTACTTCTAACTTTTATTTGTTGCATTTTACTATAACATTTGAAAATACTTGCTTTTTTTTTCAATCCCAAATGGCCTGATATGCAAAATAATGAGTTGTTTTGAACAACCTAATTATTTATAGCAGCTTCACACAACTGACCAATGTGTTTAAACAAAACAAGACTTCATTTGTTATTTTGTTCTTTGTGGCTTCTTGTACGATAGTTTGTGGTTTGCTCATTAAATTTGCAAAACAAAAGATGAGACCCATCTTTTTTTTTAATCATGCACTGGTACATATAACCTCAGCCACAGAGTCTGTGTATTTGTTTATAATTAAATGACATTAAACTGAC
>NC_050514.1:23097839-23121492 GCF_002922805.2 Oryzias melastigma
ATTCAGATATTTTTAGGCCAGCAGAGAAGGCCTTGCAGGCCCTGACGGCCCGCCACTGAGTTAAACAGTTATAATGATCCAACGAAAAAAGGGAAATGTTCAGTTAACTCCCCCTTCAAACTGAAACTATCTCAAAAAGAAGTATTGTTAATGTCAAAGCTTACAAAAAGTAACCTTAAAAATCTATATTTCGGTTCCACTCTTTTGATGTTCTGTTCATGCACTCAAATCTGCTACTGTTCTTTATCTTAGAACTCAGATTCAGTGTTTGTGTGCAGCACAGATTAAAAGTGGCATACAGATATAACAAACAATTTACACTCTTTGTATTCCTCTGTCTCCATCCAGGAGCACCAATTCCACACCAAACCTCCTCAAATGGCCACTTTACCCCGATGAATTGGGTTCAAATGCAATCTTGGCTATTGTCACATGTGGTTTAGAGGCCATTTTTTAATGGTACTCCCATTTCTCTGTATCCTTTTCTGTCTTCAGTGTGCTCCGTAGTTAAATAGCCCTATGTCCTGCTGGGAGGAAAAATGTTTTCCTCAGCTAAATCAGTAAAGTTCCAGAGGTTCTGGACACTCAAGAACAAGCTGGATTGCAATAAAAAGAAGGGAAGGGGAAGTTCACGTTTAACAAAATGTTTCCGGATTGTACGATTGAAAAAGGATACTATGTCTCTAAAATAATACTAGAACAACCAGAGGTTATTTTCTTCCTGTCAAAAGTGGCCTTACAAGGGTACTTTTTTATGCGTCAAACAATCTAATCAACAAAATTACCTCTGCAATTTTGCACAAGTTGAAACCCTGATGTGTGACTATTGGAATTTAATTTGGGTGATTGCCTTATTTTTAGTCAAATATTCTCTTTGCTATATTCATCCGTTTTAATATTTAATTCTTTTATTCTAGCTATAATTTGTGATTTTCCCAGAAAAGGTACCAAGCGTAAAGACTTTATTAGACAAAGACAGGTGATTGTTTAAAGAAAAAAAAAGCAGTTCATTAATGTCCAGTAAAATAAAAAAGGCAGATTTGGCCATTACCACTCGCAGGGCAGCCTCACTGTAGACTCTGAGCAGCTTCCAGCACTGCAGGCATTAAATCTGTCCCCAGTATCAGATCGGGATAACGAGCTGATACAAGCCTGAGCTGTCAACAGACTCTTTTGGCGCTGACCCTACTGCATGACCTTCAGAGGGTGACTGTGCTTCTGGCCCAAACTGTACATGGGAAAAAGGACCAGGGCAATTGTGTGGAGGGGAAAATGAAGAATGGTGAGAGAAAGTGTAGATTAGTATTTAAAAGAAGAAAAATGAGGGGAAATTAAGAAAAATGCAAACATACAGAAAGGCTACCCTGTTGGTTAGTGAGGTTTATAAATACAAAAAAATAAATAAATCTCCACAAATGACTCAAAAACTTAAATAATTGATCAATTTATAACTATTGGACATAAACATGGCAGAATGGGAATATTTAGTTTTTAGTTAGCACTTTTGTATGTTTAATTAAAGGAGCAGTTTGTGTTACTTCTTTCTGTTTAACATACTTCCAGCCTCACTCGTTTCATGTTAACAGGGATATTACAGAAGGAATTAGTCAATAAGAAATGTATTCATAAAGACAAAGTTGTGCGCAAAAATAATTGTGCACAACTTTGCAGAAAGGATACAAAATTTAGTTCTATGTTTAACATGTCTGTTTTGAATACCGCTTTGCTTTGTGTTGAATATAAAATGTGTTCTGTCAAAAACAAAGTAATGCAAAGTATTTTGTGCATACATTTGACTTTATGAATATGTTTCTTAGTGACAGTTATCTTATTCCATAGACATTGTGTAACAAGCCGAGGAATCTTTACTTAAAGTAAAAAGATTCAAAGCTCATTTTATCCCTCAAGCTATTTTTGGATATTTATCTATAGGTCCAATAAAGAGCAAAATGGTTAACCTTACCCAGTGGTCTCAAAATGGTGGCCCGCAGGCCATTTGCGACCCTCAGGTCGTTATTGTGCGAACCCAGCCTTAAAATGAAAGTTCAATGTCTACTAAGCAACATCTTCTGCATCTCCACGCTTGTTTGATGGATAGCTTTGTATTTGCTTTGTGACATTTCAGTATCTTATGCTTAAAACTTTGCATTTGCTATTGTTGTTGGATCTGGTCATCAAAAAAGTTCTTAGCCACAGTTGATAGTGTCATTAGCTCCAGTTGTTGCAGCTACAAACTACATTTTTTCATATGATCGGATTCACAACTTGAATTAAAAGAAGACTCAGAAATGCAATTTTAAGCTTAATTTTCTCTTTATATGTCCTCCATCATAAGAAAATACCACACGAACATGTTAGAAACACTAACAACACAACTTTCATCAAAGTGGGTCTTAAAAGAAAAATTAAGCAAGCCCGTTATAAAATCTAATTGATTATACAGGGATACAGGTTTTGATTTAAAGACATCCCCTCTTGTTTAAGATTTTTTTATAAATATCAGTTGTGTGTTAGTTTTGTGCTCTTGGAGGTGGAAAGACGCACAATGCGACCTGATTTCCCATAAATGAACTCTTTTTTTCCTCCCTCATGGCTGAAGCCAGTCTCTATTTCCTTTTTCTTATTATAATAAGCTTTCTTTTGTGATCATCATGTAGCAAATTCTCTTCCTGTCTTCCAGTTCTTTAATTTCTCTGCCCTCATCCATCTTCACTGTCCACCCCAGCCTGATGAGCCTTGCCGCAATGACTGATAAAAAGAGATTAATAATCACAGGGGTACAACAGAGAATGGGAATTTTTCTCCAAGCTTGTTTGGTTATTTTGTGGGTTTTGCTGTTTGGCAGAATGTTGTGTCGCACCAAAAAAAGGGAAGTAAGCAGCACCTGCTTCAAAGACCACAAAGATGTCATATCACCAAGTCGCCACAGGTTTGAATGGGTGTTTTGCTGATGGTTCATATGTTTGTGAGGCAAAAGATTTTTGGAAGGCTCTGCGGAATCATCTATCACCGTGCAAGGTGTTGCTAAAACGCACTTCCTATCAGATGGAGGGGCATGCTTCCCCTACTGCTGCTCTTCATGCAATACACCTTGAAAGGGGGGGGGGTTCAAAGAACATCAGTGCCTCCCCTGTCAAAAATTTCTATCAGTCTCCTTACAACCATTGGATTGGTGTCTTGTTGTGAGACGGTGCCCCTGTAGTTCGAAACATCTAACACATTCTGTTGTTCCAGACCGGATAAAATGTTAGCATCCATGCCAGATGCTTTTGCCAGATATGCTGGCAGAGGCGAGATGGGAGTGGGTAAACAGAGCGAGAGTGAAAGTGAAAACGATGGAGGAATATGATAAGAGATGAAAGGACAGCAGCAGGGGGGTGTTAGATACGAGAAAGATTTGGTGATACCTTTAATTGTCAGATAAGACAAGGTGGAGACAAGGAGAGAATAAAGAGAAAGGGAAATACTTTGACATTCATAACTGCAAGTGCATGCTAAAAACTCCTCACAGCAAAACTTTTGGTTATTGCCAAATTTTTACTTTTTTCTAGATAGTTAAAAAAGGGAGTTTTCCATTTTTTACTTTATTATTTAATAGCTGTAGTAAGCAGACTCATTGACTCATTTATCTTTAATTACAAAGAATTTATGAGCCAACCAGCCATTCAGTCATCTCAAAGCGAGTGGAAGATGGACGGTTCAGTTTTTAAATATTAGTCCCACATGTGTTGGTGCTTTGTTAAGCATGTATGTTATTAAAGAGACAAGAGCAGGGAGGCAACACACATACGCTGACTTATGTCTTTCACACACTGCCTTATTACATGTATTCGCACACAAGAAATGTGAAATTGGTTATGATTGGTTTCCCCCCAGAAAATCTGAGTGACACTGGCCTGCCTCCATTTTTGAGCTTTTTCAATAAGGCTCGTCTTACTTGAACTTTATTGAGAGCATTCAGGTCTTTGCAGCAAATAAAAGACAACCTTCACCTCATCCATGCCGCTGTTTTCAGTGCCCTCTGCTATAGCCTTGATTATTATAGCTCACTACAATGGAAAGCCACTTGAGGGTCACCTCACAATGAGCCACACAGAGGATTAGCTGGATATGGAAGGGGTCTGACAGTTGGAGATGGTGCTTTATTTTAGAACCCATATTTCATTTTTGAAATTCATAACGCTTTTGTTTTCCTGTCCTTTCCTCAGAATTATTTTTTCCAGATTTATTGATGTTGGACTTTGAGTTTTTTATTGTTCTCTGGCATTAAATATGGCAGTTTAAAGTGAGTTAATATTTATTGTGGCGACCTGCTATGCTAAAAGTTATCATGTTCTGTGCTCCGCTGTGTTCTGTAATCCTGTTTGTGATGCTGACTGTTCATGTACTTCATGAGGAGTGTACATGATGGATGAGAGTAGTAAGGGTCCAGGCCAACAAGCTGATCTAAGATCAAGATGTGGGCTCGTATGGATCAAAAATACATGAGCTCATAATTTCCATGTGTTGGCCAGCGTTGCTTTCTTAATAATGAAATAAAGTGTCCAGAGATTCTTCAGAACATTAGAATATGTTAAAATAGAGTTACACAATAAAATGTACTAAAATCAAAATATTAAAGTCATACTGGAAAATTTTCAGGAGATTCACTTCACATTAGGCTTCTGAAAATTAGCTATTTTTGTGTTCTTCCAAAATAGGTGATGTGTATGAGAAAACTGGAGACGTTAAAAGGTTAGTAATAAATGACTGATAGAAATTTAATTTCCCTGCATTTAGTACATCTGTTTTAGATCAATGATTGTTAATAGTTATGTTGCTCATTGATAATATGTGAGTAAATTTAAACAGTCACTTTCTAGTAATTATTTGTATTTTTATTGATTGGTTTATAATTTAATTGTAATAAGGCAAACTGACTTTAAAATCAATTATATATTCTGGCTATAGGTTTATAGCAACATTTCAGAAAAATGTTTTTTACTAGATGTGTTTGCACGTTCCCTCCCCTGAACACTCATTTAGAAAGGCCTCAACGCACGAAAGTCAGGGGGAAAGGCGACTTTCGTGCACCACATTTGAGCACCGACATGAGTCCAAGTCAACTTAACTTGAGTGCATGAAATCTTGCAACACCCCCACTTGTGTACAGGTTGAATAAATCCAAATGAAAAAGAAAAAAATAACTGCACTGTAAATAACTGCACTGAGCATGGATCTCTTCCACACTTCACAACACCAAAAAGGACATTTAGAAACTTTAGTTACACTTCGACACAGGTAAAGTTATCCTGTCAACACCTCCCTTCTAAATGCTCATTTTGGACCTTTGTTGACTCAAAGGGTTTTGGGTCAGACGTTCCCTTGTTGTCCTCAAACACTTCTGTCTGTGCATGTTTGTAATCATCCATACGTTATGATTTCTCTAATGTCACATGTTCTACTTCACAGTTCCGTGTCCTTCATCTTCTGTCTCAAAGCATCTCCTGATCATCTTTCATTAATCCTCTACTGCTTACTGCAATGATCAACCCAGATGATCACAGTAACTTCAGCTTCAGTTTTTCTGGTAAAGAAACACAGAGGTCTGCTGGATTCAGAGTGTAATCAGTTTTAGTTTTTAATTGTACAGTATCCTAAAGTTGTTTCTGCCCACATGAAGACTTTTCTAGCTTACACATCAAAACTGTCTTGTTCATAACCTTCTGGCTGGTCGATATAGATCTCTTAATTAATGAGGGAAAGTGTAAGTAAGCTGTTTTCACATCCATTCGATGAAGGACCAACCTCTTCTATGCTGCTTTTTGTCAAGCTAATCTTGTTCTTGTTTGGTTGGCTGTTGGGGAAAAAGTTTCTCACACACATCGTGTAGGGCCGGGATGGTCGTCTTCTGTAGTGATGTTAGCCTTACAATGGTGTGATTGTTCCTTGGAGTTTTCTGTGCTTTTTTACTCCCATCAAGTGCGTCTTCTATGATTTTTGTCATTCTAAAATTGAGTATAATATCAACATTTTTCAACTTCACCCCCTGGGCTCTTCTTTTGCCTTAATAAATGTAAAAGTCCAAACATTTTAGCTTTTATCTCTGTCAAACATAAGTTGAGGTGACCTGATGTATTCCCAATGATCCATTTATTAAACCATTGAGTTTTTTTTTTCAATTAAATCATCAAAAATAACTTTTCTGGGCTTATTACCTGTTGAGGTCTTGGCTTCACAAACAATTAAGTAAAAAAAAAAAAAAAAAAAAGGTGGTGGAAGAAAATAATCATCTTTAGCCTCTTGACATATTTATGAGTGCTCCACTTCTTTGTGACTAAAGATGAGGACCTCCACCCATATCCAGCCACCCCCCCAGCAGTGTTGAAATACACTGAATTAAGGAAATTGTATTTATTTATTCGTAAGTGACGATGCATTAACTCATGAGGCCCTCTGTGCACATTAGGGATAAAATAGCTTATAGAAAAAATGCACTTGACTTCCTTTGTATATTGATTTTAATAGAGGCCACACCCTTCCCTCACACAGATACAAACATCCTACATCAAGATGTCCATTTCTTGATCTTTCAAATCTGCCAACAGTTTTTAAACTTCTGATATTGTTCTTGTAGATCAATTAATTTCAGGTTACCAAACAAAACCTTTGGGCAGTCTTCCCTCTATAGACATTGCTTTAACCTTGCAGTACTCAGATATGTTTTTTTTTTCTGCTGATGTCTCCATTATCTGTTTCCTGATTGACTGACCAGTGCTGCTTATAAAGAATTTCATATCTATTTCTCAGTAAAAAGGTTTTTTTTTAGAATAAAAAGGATGTGGAAGGAAATGAAAACATGCATTTGCACTCAGCTGACCACAGATTGGATTTAATAAGGAGACATCTGTGTGATGTCTTCACATTTTTGGATTTGGGAACACACCTTTTATTACTTGCAACAAAACAAATGGAATCCAGAGCAAGTTAAACCATTTTTTAAAAGGCTGTTTTAAGGGCAGGGATCTTTTTAAATGTTGTTATTTTGGTGCCTAAAGCCTCCTAGATAAATATCAGGTTTGCATTTTTTTTGAGACCATTGAAAGTCCTGTCAGTTCAATAAAGCAGATTCCTCCTGCTTATACAGCTCCCTGCAGATTCCGAAATTTCATCCTGAACTCCTGTTACTGCATCAAACCTTTTTCATCAGTTTTTTCCACACAGCATCGCTGCAAATCCATCTGGTCTCACTAAGCAATTCCCATTGTGCCACACTGAACTTTTTTTGTGTGTGTCTATCATGGCACTTGTGAAACACATGCAGCTTCATGTAAATTCTCATACAGTCATCACAGATTAAATCATTTTTATTCTCCCAATATTTCCCTCTTTTAAAAGTGAAATAGATGTGCAAAGCCAAAGTACAGCTGAGTGATCAGTGACAGATCTAACACAGCGTAAGATGTGATATTTACACTTTTACCAGAACAGACATCTTGATTTAAAAGTTTTTCTTCTTTATGTCATACATTTGATAAATAGGTTTCTAAAGAAAGTATTTAGGATTTTTAAGGCCTTTTGCATCTATAATTGGCTCTCAGTTTTTACGTGCAATAGTTCAGATGAGTAGAATGATTCTGGTTGTCATTTTTACAGAGCCACTTTACTAAACAATATGAAAGTCTCTTTTAAAGAGACAACAGACGATGACACTTTAAGCTTTCATTAATGGCATCATTAATTAAATAAAATTTCTGAAAATCTCATTGAAATGAATCCTGGGATTGGTTTGGTATAATAGTTTCTGTTGTTACACATCCACATTCTTTACGTCCATTTCTTGAAGTGCTTGCTAAATGTTATTGGTTGAAATAATAAATCAACAAGTGGATTCTGAAATCCCTAACAGAAAACATCTCTCTCCTGTGTGTAAGTAGCTGGCCAATTTTGTGTGTTCATTGCCCTCTAAATGGCAACAGAGCAGAGTCAGTCTACGTTGAGTAAACGCACAGGGAGTTTCCCTGCACAAGCCTGCCAACTCCTTTCAGCCAACCACAGTGGGTTATCAAAACAGACACTTGGCAACCTACTTTCCGAAGCAAAGCATCTGCCCATTCAGAGGCAATGGGGCTAATGTCAGACTCTATCATTCTTATGTTCAAAATGACCTTGGCATCAGCATGCACAGCAATAACTGATGCATGAGTTTTAAGCACAAGAGGGGAAATATAACTGCAAATCAATTCAAGTTTCATCGTAGGTCTTTGTGACAGCCATTACTAAAACAAAGTCACCTTCAGAGTGAACAGAGTTGGCCATTACTTCTTTAAGAGCTGGGTTATTGATATTCTGCTCTGTTTGGACATGCTTGCTTGCATTGCAAGTTTCAGAATTGGGATACCAATTGAAAAATGCAGCTACAAAGACACGCGTGAGGACACTTTTACATATCTGTCATCACTCCCTAACTGAAAGAGAAACCGTGACTCAGCTGCAAAAGCACAAAAGACTTCGACTTCTACTAGAACTTTTTTCAAAAACATAAAAAATGTATTTCCCCTTGAAAACACAGTAAATAAAAAAACAATTCTTTCCATTTTCTTAAAACTTTTACTCTGCAACTTTAAAGTTCAGTTAAATTTGGATTTGCTTTCAAAGTCTGTGATATCTTATTTCAGAAGGTTTTCCTCAATCTAATATTTGAACTAACCTCAGTAGTCACAAGACACCAGTTAAGCAGAATTAACTACTGTGGTATTTTAACCCAAAGTCTGCCAGGTTTTAAGAGGTTAAAGGAAGATGTAATGTTTTGTAAATTCTATTTTTTTAATATAGTTGTCATTAGGGTTGAATTTCATTTGATTTTCTCTTCAGTTCCTGTAGCTGTGACTTCCACTGTCATGGGATTTAAACAGCTTTTATGTCTTACATTGTAACATCACCTGATGCTTTTCTGTGGATAGTCTTCAATCATCTATCCCTGCTTTCTTTTCGACTTTTTCTTTATAAAAATGATTGTTTTTGCTTATTTTTGTCTCCTTCAGTGCATCATCTTTACTTTATCATCCACCAATTTAAAAAAAATGTTTATAAATCAATGCCCTTGTCTTGTTTCAGTCAATTAACAACTGATTCAGACTTTTTTTTTTCTTTTTCTCATGACAGACATGAATTACAAGCGAGAAAAACAACTACTTCACTCACATTAAAGCGTACAGACAATTAAGCAAGTGATCAAAAGAGAGTGGAACATTTTCTAATTTCTAAAGTCTTTGTTCTATCAAAATTGTGCATGAGCTTCATTGAATAAGCAGAGAAAAAAAAAGGCTGCGGTTCAGACCTCGGGCAAATCAGTGACAGCTATGGTTGTGATCAAAACCACCAAAATTCACTCAGTCAGCCCGTTTTTCTGCAAATTTAGAAATGGTTGCAATGATGACATTTAAGCTTAAAGAATTCCTTTGTGATTTATTGATTCAATGCAAGACACTTATCAAAAAGTCAAAGTTGAGAAAATGTCTTGGTCTCTGTTTTTTATGAAAAGGAAGAAACGTTTTGGAAAGCAAAAGTAATTTACAGAAATCAAAACAAAATGTTAAAAAAGATGACAAACCAGTAAAGGCAGCTATTATGGGACATCATTGATTGAATGATGACGTTTGTCCATCATTTCAACCAAAAGTTATTTGACATGAAGTGATTCTGGACATCATCACCCAATCAGCAACGTCCCATGGTACCTACCTTTATCTGTTTGTCATTGTTTCTCGCTTTTATTAACATTTCACTTTGTTTTCTGGAAATTACTTTTGTTTCCCCAAAATGTTTTGTTTTAATTTTTTCTAAAATGTAATGCTGTTTTTGTCTTTTTCTTGTAATGTTTTGCTTTTTTAATTGTCACTGTGATGTTAAAATATATTTTCGCATTGAGTGATTTGTTGATGTGATTTGACCGTCAGGGCCACCGTACATTATCAACAATTTGCAAATATTTCAATAAAAACAGTGTTGCAGTTGGCAATTATTTAAAAAATATATTATTTGGCATAACTCCACATAATGTTCATACTCCAGTGTCATAAAATATTTACCTGAATTCCATTTAATTGAAGTTAAGAGAGTAACCATGAAGTCCAAGATATGAGCTGTATGAAATGCTTGGTATTTCTCTGTGGTCTGAACATCCAGAAAAGTGACTTCCTTGCAGGGGCTTCCTGATGCCTGGGCTGAGTCTCCGTGCTGGGCCAGCAATTTATTTTAAATGAACTGTTTGTGTTCCTCTGACATATTTGGTGTTATTTTAATGGCCTGGAAACCACAGAGCAATATTGTAAAGGATTATTATACCTTTAAATCACCTTTGAGAACTGATCCAAGTGCATAGGAAATCCATTAGTCATCTTCGCCGGCTCACAACTCAAATGAAAGAACAACCCTTTAGTGCAGGGAAAAGGCCCTGCTTTTTACATATTTAACTGTTTTTCTCCTAAACCGTGTACTGTTTCTTAATTAAAAATCTCAAATTACTGACTTAATTTCATATAAATAAAGCTGGTAATCTAAAGGTTTCTGCTGAGCTCAAACATTTAAACTTAAAGTGCATAATAACAGGTAAGTTTAAAATGCTTGTGCTTTTGCTCATTAATTACTCAACACAACCAAATAAACCCTTCAATTATATTGTTTATGTTTCATATCCATTCATTTTCCATTCAGTCATTTTTTGAGATGTTAGAATTTTTTCACTAAATGTTTGCAAACTGTTAAACATACAAACACTTGCATAAAGCGTACCTTCTCAATTATCTAAACTAATCAGGTTTTAATTTGCATCCAAAAAAAAAGGCCTCTGGAGAGGTATCATGTGAACAAAGAGGCAGGGTGAGAGTCAGAACAAACCACAGTCAGTCAATCAATAAATCAGCCAAAAAGAACAGCATGCCAACATCCCTTTAATTGCATGATCTTCACTGAATGACTCAGGATTTGCCAAAGGCTTTAATGAGGTGTGGAATTTCACTGCGGGAATTGAAGCACAGGCAATTAAAAGGCAGATGTATCTAAGCTCAGGTAAACTGACAGAGTGAGAGCAAGCCGTAGAGGGAGGAAGCACATTAAATAATTTTTTAAAAATTGACAAAAAAAATGAGCCAAAATACTAGTCATACAATCCTTTGATATTTCTAACAGTAGTTGTGTTCAGTTATTTATTTAAGGCTAATAGTGACATTCTTTACATAAATTAACTCAAAATCCACCTTATAATGCATTTTGTTGACCACAGAGTGATATGGCTGTGATTTTAAATTGCCTGCAGACCTCAAACTTATTTCATCCAGCACTTTTTCCACATTTATCAAGCACTGTACAGAGGGCAAACTGTTTGTATTGCATTTATCTGGGCATTAAGGATTCAGGTGCGCTGTTTTGTCTGGGCTCACATGCAGGACACAGGGGAAAGGGAAAAAAGTGAAGTCGAACACTGTTAAAATAAGCCCGTGTAAGCTTTCCTCAGGATTTCCCGCAGGGGCAAGGTAAGGCAGAAAGCCCGCATGGCAAATTAAGCACCAGTGGAGGAGAATATCAAGGAAGGAGGAGATTTTTAATTTACCTCACAGATTTGTTGTGTTTTGCAGCGAACAAAAAAGCTGAACTCATTACTAAACTGTTGGGAAGCATAGTTGGAAAGAGCAGAAATGCAATACTTCCACTATGAAGCCATAAATCCCACAGAGACCGGAACAATGCTTTTTTTGTTTATTTTACATGTTTCTATTGTCCAAGTTCTTCTGTAAAAGTTGCAGTGGTGCTGATGGGGTTTGCTAAAGCTTTTACATTTCATATTTGTTGTTCCACCGAGTCTTGCATCAGCATGCTTTTCTGTGTGCAGACTTTGTACTTCATTGAACACATAGCAGTAATTGCATAATCAGTCTTTTGAAATGGCAACTTTTAAGTATCCACTCAGGCTGCATCAAGCACTATCCATAGACTGGTACACATCTTAACCTGTGTCTATTAAAAGCGAATCAATCAGATTGTCACTGTTTAAGTAAGTCGTTTGCCCCTCAAAGGGAAAGTACAGTTTTAGACATGTGTCAGGAGGCTACCCAATCTGTCATTGCGCAGGATGTGGTCTACACTTTGGAAAGGTCACCACTGTATCACTGGACACAAGTTGGCTCACAACCATTGACTGTACAAGAGAACTGGACTGAGTGACCCCCTCACGTTCAAAATAGGAAGTCCCTATTAGCTCCAGAAGCCAAAATCTCATTGACTTCTATTTAAAAACAATAATCTATTACTCAGTCGTTCTGTTTCCACTGAGCAGTATGGTCTGGTGCAGTATTTTGAGGGTTTCCATTGTAAAATGGACCCATTAAACAGTTCCAAACTGTATCTCTTGGGGGCCCCATTGGTTGTAGGTCCATTAGAACTGGAATTGCTGTAGCCACTGGTTGATTGACTGACATTTTAGCTGTTTGTGTAAATTTATGAGGAATAAATTAACTATTTTCATTTTTTATTGTAAAAAATGTATTGATAAATAGAATTAAAAGACTTATGTTTTTATTTGTCAGCTTCGTCTTCTGTCATTGCTGCAGTTAGTTTGTCTTGTAACAGACGTTTCAACATTTTTTGTTTGTCCGTTTCTGTCCTCTCAGACGCTGACCGGTCATAGCAGATGGTCGCCCTCAGTGAGTCTGGTTCCACCAGAGATTTTTTTTTTCCTAATCCTCCATTTAGAAGGAATTTTCCACAGTAACTTTTTGCTTGCTCAAGCAGTATGTCGAATTAGAAAACCCATCAATGCAATCTGTTGGTCACCTTGTAGGCTATTAGTTTACAATTAAGCCAATTTGACTTTATTGGAATTATCTGGATTGAATCGGTTCATGAGAATTATATTTGATAAAACGCTCTTGTTCTTTTTGCCTTTTGCATAGCAATTTTAGACTATCTTAAATTATTAATAAACTGAAAATATTTTAATTAAATAACATCTGTTAGCAATAATCAACAGCTATTTGTTTGCCCCCCCTTCACGTGAAAGTTGTTTATATTTGCTTTTTTTGTATCTTATTTTTTGTGAAACAATTTGGTCCAGGTGATAAGGTGGAGGATAAAACTCCTTTATTTGCACAACTACTATGAATTCTGCAGAAATAATTTAAAAATATATACAGATCTCTATCATACCTGCTTTTCCCAAAAACATCATAATGGGATTTTCTTAACCTGTTTTCACAATGTTAGCTGTTCTTTGTGCTTTGTTAAGACCCGGTCAGATTTTTATTCTTATCCATAACTTTTTAGTTCTTGTATGCTAAATATATTGTTACCCAGAAAAATTACTTAAAAGAATTAAATGGTTTTACTCTACCTCCAACTATCTAACCCTCTCCAGGTTAGAAGTAACAGTTTCTTCTTTCTTTACTTGCTTCAATGTGTTCGACCTTTCTGTCACGCATTCTTCGTTTGTTTTAACTTTGCATGACCAATGTTTCGCGGGTGTTCTCTTTTGTTTTTACCTCCACTTCTTCGCTCACGTCAGACCTCGCCCCACCAAGCTATGGGTTAAATTGTCCTCTTTTCTGTTGCTTTTAAATTCCCATTTGTATCCAATCTGTGTCAAACAGTGCTTTCATTTAATGGCCCTCGCCGTCTTATTACTGAATAATAGTAGAGTTAGTCTGCAAACCCCTGAGCTATCAGCTTTTATGACTCTAATTGTTTCTTCAGTGCTGTTACTTGTAGGACTGCTGTCGAGTGAATACAGATTCACCGCAGAAGGAAGCAACACTGAGCGCCGAACCAAGACTAATCTCAGACATTCTCGGTGGACAACGAGTCAAAGGAGGAATCTAATAATGTGATACTTTTGAAGAAGAGGGTTGGCTTGAGGAAGAAGAAAAAAGGGGGCAGTACCATGGTTCAATCATCCAAGGTCTTTATTAACTCATAATTCAGCCAGTACATTCTTATATGCTTCATTTTATTCTTTACTAAGTTTTATCTGGCCCTTTGTCCTCCCGTCCCTCCGGTTGCTGTTCTCTTATTGTAAGCACTTCTAATGGAAGAGATTAACATTTAATACCGTCCCCTGCCAAGGATTATAAAACAGGTGACATGTTTTCATTTGAGGCTGCCTTCATCAAAAAGGAAGTCTGCAAAAAGTTCACAGCAGTATTTGATCTGGAGGTGCTAGAAAAAGAAGAAAACAAAGACAACAAATCAAATAGTTATCCTTGGTTTAAGCTTCTTTTTACTCTTTTTCTCAAAGATTTGTTTGAACAGTTTAATCTTCATTTGTTGCTTCTGCCTTTTGAGCATTAATTTTACAGATATTTCCTAATGTGAATGATTTTAATTTGCATTTGACTTACATATGCATAGTTTGTTTATTTCGTATATATACCTTGTTTTCAGTCATCCTGTAAATATCCAAAAACTTTATATTTTTTATCTTTATGGCATTCAGAGTGAGCTGCAAAGTAAGAATTTCATTGTACAGGGAAACCAGTTTCTTTACTGTACATATGACAATAAACCCTTTGAATCTTGAATCTTTGAATCTAAAAGGACGTCTAGTAAACATCTAAATCGCATGCTGTCATTTGTGCATGACTGTCCATACCGCATGCCTCTGCAGGTGTCCACAAAGACAGCCAGGGCTGATCACATCCGCCCCAGTGCCACTTTAGGGGTTTAAGTAACAATGTATGAATAAATCGATCAACATAACTATATGGAGATTAACCGTATTGCACATTACATTATCCCGTTTGCACCTGTGTTATCACTCTCTTTGTTCCTTTGTTCAGTCAAATGTGTAGAAAAGCAAGCAATCCTCTGGACAATATGATGCAGTTTAATTTCTAGCTATTACTGCACAACAAACGCAGCCAAAGTGGTGTTTTCAGGAGGCCAAGGATAATTGGTGGATCTTTAACTTCTGTCAGTGAATAGGAAAGCTTATGGATAATCACAGGCTATTGAAGAGCCTGAACTGACTAACACAGAGGATCACTGGCGAGAGCACAGTCATATATCAAACTCTTTTCTATCGTTTTGATGCTTTTTTATTAATTTAAAAACCCCCACTGACCCTTGCTCACAATTTCCAAATCAACTATGAGTAAAAAGTGTGTCAAGTTATGTCATATTTTGCCAATTTTTAGGAAATTGGTATTTATTTATTTATTTTTGTTATTGTGCTGTTTTCTTACAAATAAATTAACTGGACCCCAAGAAAGCTAGAAAATGATGTAAAATGAAACAAAGAAAAGGGAATAGAACATGCAAACAAATAAAGAGTGACAAGCTAAAACTACTCAAAACTTTTCCTGAAAAAAATATGTAAGGAAGATATCACAGTGAGAAATTTAAACTGGTATTAAATCTGTTCTATTAATTAAGAAAGGGGGCACAGCTGTAGTGAATACAAATGAAAACCAGGTGGAATCGTGGCCAGAGGAGAGAAAGACTTCAAAAGCTGTACAAACTAACCAAAGACCCAATAAAAAGGAAAATGGATCAAATAAATCGAAAACAGCACAGAAGTCTCAGATTATCAGGATATTTTTACATACAGAACAGAAAAATTAATCTAGTGACCATTTCTTAGATGTAGGTTGTTTGTACAATCTTCATAAAAATGGCACATCTCACCACCTGCAAGCGAAAGCATGAATCCCAGTGGGC
Organism: Oryzias melastigma; assembly: GCF_002922805.2. Lineage (NCBI taxonomy): Eukaryota > Metazoa > Chordata > Actinopteri > Beloniformes > Adrianichthyidae > Oryzias > Oryzias melastigma. The sequence continues at coordinate 23,113,527 of NC_050514.1, forward strand.
CACAAACTCTCAATGGGACGCCCAAAATAGTCTACTCATGTACGGCAACATGAAATGCGAAAGTGACTACAAGGTGTGAAAATATACACACAACTTGGAGACAAACACAGATGCACAATTCTGGATCTCTGAATGATCTCTCTGCGCTAAACGAACTTAAAAAGCTTGAATACGATTCAGGTAATATGTACGAAAGTAGCATCGTAATTGTTATTCATAGCATGAAATTGTGATTTTGTGATTCACATTATCATGAAATTAATGCTGCAATAGCGGACAAAGGGACAAAATAGATAAAATAAACGCATGTCTTTCACCTTTTCTATTAAGCTGAAAATGAGTTTTAAAGTTTGATTGGCGTTTTGGAAAAGGCAGAAAGTTGGGTGAAGGTTGAGAATGAATGACATGGAGAAGGTCTATCAGTTTGTCTCAAAGCAATTCTGACAAACCAACCGGGTCCTCAAGAGGAGGAAGCAGTTTTCTGCCAAATCTATTTACAGCTCAGGATTTGTTGAATTTCCAGAAGCAGCCAGAGGCCAAAAGCAATCCAAGCAACCTCAGGATTTCATTTCTGATTTTTACTGGATATGTATTCCTGCTTCATCAAATACACATTTGAAGTTGCTTGCAGTCCAGTGTGAAGTAGCTGGGATGAGAAGACCATGATTCTCAGCTAGAAAAAGGCAACTGGTCCTCTATTGGTTGTTGGAGAGCTCTCCCCCCAAATGTAGGGGCTCGGGGAGCTTGGGTGAGTGAGGATAGGATGGAGATGAGATTTGAAGGTATTACACCAGCTGCAGAAATTTAGCCACTATACCTTCTACTACCTTACCTATATTCTACACATTCTGTTATGAATGTTGAATCACAAAAAAGAGACAAGATCCTCAATAGAAATAGTAAAAATGAGTTTTTTTCACGGCGTGTTGCACTCTTAAAGACAGGGTGAAGAGCTTTATTTCTCGGGGGGAGCTTGAAATAGAGCCGCTGCTCCCCCATATCAAGAGGAGGTGGCAAGAGGCCAGGTGACACCTGCAAGACCTAAAACACGCTGGAGTGACTGCTTCTCAGCTGGCCTGGGAGAGCAGGAGGAAGTGTCCTTGGACAGGAAGGTCTGTGCACCTCTAATTTGACTGCTAAGCAGCAGAAGATTGGAGAAAGGTTTTTTTTTTTTTTTTTGCTTCTCAGAAAAAGAAATAAAAATATAAAAAATTATGTTTTTATTATGTTCTCGTTCTCATGATGGAGTAAAGTTAAATTGTTTTCGGAGCATTTCTTTATTCATATTGTTGTGAATCAGGAGCAGATACAAAAATGACATTGAAAAAAGCTTGAGGTTGTGACATAAAGTGCTACAACCAGTGGCCCAAAGGTGTCTTTGCTTCGCTCCATTCCATTGCATCAACTTGGAGACAAATATATCCATGTGCGTTTTCCTTTTCCTTGTCCAAATTGGCATCTGGCTGAAAACTTTGCAGCTGTATAGTTCAAATATTTCTCAACATTTTTGTTGCAGCGGTAATGTTAAGCCTCGTTTCCACAGAGCAGTCCAGTATGCGCAGGCCCGGCCCTGGGCATAGGCGAGCCAGGCGGCCGCCTAGGGTGCCATCTGGTGGAGGGGGCACCAAATTGCAATCTTTTTTTTTTTACAGTTCATCACACCACTAATTACAACCATGAATAAAATAACTCAAAAGTTTGACATAATCAATAATTCACATTTAACCTAAGGCACCATGACATGTCCAGTTCATTCTGGCAAGCAATTCCACTTTGTTAAGCCTCGCTCCCACTGAGCGATTTGTTTTAACTGCGCATGTGTGGTGTAGATCGCTCACGTGTTATTTCTTCATTGTCGTGCAACGACTAGAAAACTCGTCTTTTTCTTGCTTTAATTTTTATACATCGTGTATAACAGGAATTTAATGTTGTTTGACAGAAGATTCCGGGCGGCTAAGAAGAATACCACAGTAAAGAGGGAAACAGAAATGCTAGCTTAGCTTATATTGGTGCTTTCTAATGTCATCATCACTTTCTACCAATCAGCAGCTGGCAACAGCAGCTCCGCCCCAACCGTCCCGTTCTGTTTTTCTATGGACCTACAAAGGATGGGGGCGGAACTGTTTAATGGATCCATTTAACAATGGAAATGCTACAAATACTGGATCAAACAGGACTGTACCGTACCGGACTGCTCACTGGAAAGGAGGCCTTAGGTTGGGGATGTGAAGAGCCATGAGATAGAGTGGATGACGGGAAGTTGGGGCGCCAACAGTTCCACTCATAACTCAGAGACGAATTTCTAATGAGCACCTTCCGCTTTGTAGAGACCATGTCCTTAGAAAGGACAATTTTTTTTTTTTTTTTTTGGGGGGGGGGGCTAAAACAGCATAATCCCAATTAAAATCAATGGATCGAAAAATAATTCAACACGTTCTAAACCCAACTCAACATAAACTCGTCATAGATCCACTCCACATCACATATTGATGTTATTGGTGAGCCCAAGTCATTGTTTTTTGACGTTCCGCCTGCTGCCATTAAATTACTTCAGCAAAGTTATAATAATAATAATAATTGCCTGCATTGTTGTTGGTATATTAAAGGGAAATTTACCAGCGGTTTGGGATCCTATTATTTTCAGCTCGTCAAAAAACGACGAGTTGGGCTCACCTAAGGCATCAATATGTGACACGAAGGTGATCCCTTTCAATGGGTCCATATACAATGAGTTGGGGTGAGAATGTGTTGGATTATTGGAGTGGGACTTTAAAAAAAAAGTTATGAATCCAGCTTTGAGTATAAAGGAATTAAATTATTTCTACTATATGGTACGCACTAAAGGAGATGACTGTTTTTTGCAAAACATGCTATTTCTGAGCCCGGAGTTGCTCACATTCTGACTATAAAGAAGTAGGACACAGAATCTGGGCCCTCAGTCTCACGGCATCTTCATTCTGTCATTTCAGTAAACTGTGAACTCTATAAAATACCCAAATATACTGTATGACCAAGATTAGGGACAAGGACTTGTCTTTAACTCCTCTCTTCAGAAACTTATCCCAACAGATCCAGAGTTGAACAAAAAATATGACAATGTACAACAAAAAAAAAAGAATCAATTAATTACATAACTTAATAAGATGACTACTAAAAATAAAAAAAATGCATTTGTACTTTTGTTAGTTTAGCTAATAACTAGCTTGCATAGCCAAAAATTCTTGTTCAGTTCTGCAATAAAAGAAGATTATCGAACAGATTCTGACCCAGCAGTAAACGTTATATCATTATATCTCTCTAAAATACATGTTCTTTCCTTTTAGGTGCCTTTTAGGTGGGGGGGAGGGTCTTCTCATAAGGGGTAGAAGTGGGCTTTAGAGAAAATACTCAGTAAATATTCAACTGCCTTGTAATCCCTTTATAACAAAAGAAAACAAAAGTATCACAAAGATCCAGTCCTTTTCTGATTAAATTTCCATCTGAAAACTCTGAAAAAGAGAGACTCATGAAAAGCTTTTCTGCCGTCTCTATTGAAAAGGCTTGAGTGTGTGAGAACAGTATGAAAATGGGAGAAAAGAGAAATAATCCGTTGGCCCTTTTTTTCTTTTTTTTTTGAAAGGCTAATGTGCCCTTCTAACAGATGAGAGGACTGTAAAAAAAAGAAGAAAAACATGGTATCCCTCATGTTAAAAAGCTCTACGTTTTAATGAAAATGCAACACCAATGATGAGGTATGGCAGTAAATGGAATGCATTTTCAATAAGAAACGGTCTCCTTGGATTTGTATGAGCTACTGAGTATAGCTTCGGTCCTGGATGTGAAGCTTGTACGATCAAATTTGTCCAAAAAATTAATAAATAAGAAAATAAAAACATTTTAGATTAAATTTGTTGTTTCGCCTTAAAATGTGGTAAATCTACCTGTATTTATTAAAATAAATACATTTAAAACCTTGTTGTTATATTAAGAAAAAACTTTGTTTTCAGATCTACATCATCACAAGACAACAGTGTTTGCCAGAGACATACAGAAACACCTCAGTGTTTCCTCACCTTTACTGTACAGAGTCAAAGAAGAAAAACAATCCTGTAAATTTTGATTTTATACACTATGCAATTATTACAATGCAAGTTGCATTTTGTGAAATATTATCTGACATTGGAAAGGAAAAAAATCACACTTTTCTTTCTTTGACACACTGCAGGAAATTGTTTAATTCCCAGAAAACAAATACGCATTTACAGAGATAAATCACTAAAATTTGGAAATTAGCAGGCTGACATCGTGGGAAAGGAATTGTGTCTAAGTTCTAGAGTTTGACAGTAGATTTTTAACTCTGCGCAAATAGAAAGGTTTTCAGATGAGAACCTCTCTGTCCTGTCTGACAACGAAGATCAGCTCCAAATCCAAATTAAACAAATGAGAACCAGCATCAAATTAATCGGGAAGTTATAGTTTACAATGTAACGTCGATAATGTAAAATAAAGTGGTATTTTATGTCTTTAACAGATGAGTTCCTAAAAAATACATTGCTTTTTAGTGAATTTGTTTTCTTAAAATTGTGATTATTTTCCCATAGCGTGTTATCGTATGATGGTGGGCTGAATGAGTTTAAAGGTGCCCAACATTAGGAGGAAGGAAACAACAAGAAGAAACTTAGTGACACTGTACATAGTGTGGAAAGGTGTTTTAAATGTGGAGGCATATATTAATGAGTGTACGTTTTCAAAATGTAAAAAGAAAATATGAATCCACCCTGAAGATTAGATTTGATGACATGCCATTATAGCATCGTATTGGCAGAACTTAGATAATTCAAATAACCAGCAGGTGATAGGGCTGGCTTTCTGCAAAACCAGTAAGATGCCGGCCCTCTAGGCCCAGAGTTTGACAGAACAGTCTCTAATTTAGCTAAGTTCCATCATAGTAGTAAATATAACACCAGTCAGCTGGACTCAGTTCATCTCTTGTTATGGAAGATTTTTGACTTCTTCCTCGATTCTCAAATACATTGATTTGAGAGCTGTTTAATATACTTCTAGTAAAACGGGGATCAAGACGCGATCTCTCGTTCTGCAGGTTAAGAGAATAACAAAAAGTCTAAGCATTGCTTATGTGTAATTAGTCCAAATAAATCACACTGCATGTACCTCTAAACACATTTTTGTAATGTCACACCAATGCTCTAAATCTTGCGTGGAGCTGCAGGCTTTCTTAAATCATACAGACAGATGGGCACTTTGAAACACATTTTTGATGATGCATCTTTAGTTACTACATCATGGAATCATTTCTTGCAGACTGTTTGCATCACTTTTTATCAGCAGAAAGCCACTCCCGTGGTAGTGATATGCCACTCATAACAATGCACAGGCTTTGATATTGCACGGCACGGTGACACATGCATGCTCAGAATAAGCTCAGAGAAAAAAACCAAAAGGACAGAGATCCTTTTTTTCCTCATTTCTCTATTACATACTTCCTCTGTTAACTACTTTTCATGTTTCAAAACAATGTTCATTATGCAAATTGACCCAATTATGCAGCATCCTTTATCCCTTCAATTTAAAAACAAGAAAAAACAAGGTGTCTACAAAACAGCAGGAATGTAGATGTTTAACAGTAAGTATTAATATTTATATAATTCCCAACTATTTAAATATGATTATTAAACACAGAAAATCCACAAGCCCTCTGAAATTGGTGTGTTTTGGTGGAAATAAAATATATTGGGAATAGCAAGTATTCAATGAGTACTTCACATAGAGAATACATAGGGATTTGTTGCCAACCTAAATTAATTTATTTGATAAACTCTGGGCCTATGAGCTTTTTCGAACCAAGCAGTACACATAAATGAAGGGGCTCATTGTTCCTCCGTACTTTCTACTGTCAGCATAAGCTTTATAAAAAATGCTTTATGGACCTTCAGTCCAAATCCATTAAAACAGTCTACATTGGCTACACCATTGATTTGTAAGGCAAGGAAAGAACAGGGTGTGGTGATTACATCAGCTGTAATTCTGTTTGACAGGTTATTTAAATTAGACAACGCTATCTTTATCATTCTCGCTGTAAAGGGACATAAATGCCTTTGAAATCATACAGATAACAAAACAAAGGCACAATACAAAACGGAAAAGAAAATACCCTACCAACAAAACATGTCCATGAGTATAAGAACTCATTTTGACAGATTGTAAATTATGTCATAATGCAGCTTTGCCTTTAAATGAATTGGTTCCATTGAATTTATCCTTTTAAAGTTCAATTCCAGTTGTTTCTATGAGTCATTTAGATCAGGAGTCATTTATTGGTCATTTAGAGATTGATCCACATAATGCAGTATTGGGAGTAAAACCTCACAAATGTACTACTTTGGATGTACTGAAGTAAAATAGTGTTCAGTTTTTTCAGTACCATTTGTGTAGTTTTGTGTAGTTGTATTGCTTTCCAAAGATAATACTTTGGTAGATCTTAACTTTTGTTTCAATCAATGAGAAATGTATTATTTTGAAAAAGAAATAATGACATGATCATTATGAAATGCATTAGGAAAAATTTTGAAATGATTACTACTTTGGAAAAAATATTAACAATTCAAATACAAATTGACCTGAGTGGTTAAAGATCAGGATGTCAAGCAATCTGAGATCCGTTTTGACACAGCTGCTAAAAGACAATGAGTCAGAGAAAAAATTGAGGATTTTTTCTTTTTTTCAGTTCTGGGAAAAACTCTCAACGGATCTCCTGATTAATATGTTAATTGATCTTTTACTGGCTAATAATACAGGGGGAGATATTCATGAAATATGTTAGGACTATTTATAGAGCAATAAAAATTTAAATACCTTGTTACGCAAATGTTGAAGCTTTGGGGAATTGACTTTAATGCATTTTTAATGCAAAACCATGTTTGTTGGTTTAGGTTTAAAGACAACTGTGATGTGTTGTTGAAAAACTTTGTTTTAAAGACCAGATATTGAGTTTTCTTCCCCAGTGGCAGATGCTGAACAAATATAGTCATCAAATTCTGTGGTTTTGAACTTATTCTGTCACTTACTAACATGTCACTGTTTTGCAGTATGTCAGGAAATGAAAAGCAATTAAAAGCTCCAATTTATTAGTTACAACATCTTAATAAGCTGTTTATGTTTCTCAATGTGACAGTGGTGAATTTAATTGGGTCTTTAAGATTTAGCATTTAGGAAAAAAAATTTCCACACCATAACTGTGGATATCAATGCCTTTTGTACATAATTTTGGCCCAAAGCGCTTTACGGTCACAGACCCATTCACACACACATTCACACACTGGTGCTGGCTCCGCTGCCAAACACTGGCACCAACCTTCTACCAGAGGCAACTCGGGGTTCAGTGTCCTGTCCAAGGACACTTCGACACATTGGGGGGCAAAGTGGGAATCGAACCTGCAATCCTCTGATCAGAGGTCGACCACCCTACCATTGCATCACAGCCACTTCAGGGGATCCACTAGACTTCTCGTGGTGATCCAGGAAGAAGGCACTCGGGATGGCTCCTTGGGAATGAAACCCTCCCAGTTGAAAAGTTACTGATGACTCTGTTTTTGAGCCTGTTTTTGATTCTCCAACTGCAGCAGGAAGTCAGCCGAAGACCATCAGACTTGTTGGCCCACTGAGCATTAGGGAGTGGTCAAACGTCTTCTTTTATGTAGTATGCCACGGTTCTTAAACAGTACCTGCTGTGTTGTTCTCCAAGATTTGTGTCAACTCCAGAATGAAGCTATGGCAGATGAGACTGAGGCCTTCCTTTCCTACAATCCAAAGAGCGATTGGTAACCATGAACAACCTGGGAATGAGAGAGACTTGTGGCAAAGGAGAACTGAGAGTTATGGACACAATCACATTCTGGGACCCAGGCACGTGCAGAGGGGGGGGGCGCTGGGTGCTAGGGCACCTGCCCCTTTGCCCCTTGATGCCCAA
>NC_050514.1:23121564-23144892 GCF_002922805.2 Oryzias melastigma
GGGGCCAGCTGTTGATCTGTTGATTGAGACGCTCTATCTGACCTTTGGATTGAGGGTAGAACCCAGAATAGAAAGTTATAGAGATTTCCAGAATCTCCAGTTTCTTTGGCAACATAGAGCTATTGGAAAATAAATAAAATGGGTGACCCTGGTTTCCTAGATATACTTGAAGGAAATACTGATCTGCAGGTTGTTGGTTCTATGCTTTGAATACATTCGGGGGAGCCAGAAATTAACTCTTTTTCAAGAGCAGACCACTAAAACCATTGCTCAAATATATGGGCTGTGTGAGAACTACCAAGATGACAAGTCAATCTTGAGGAATGGTATCACTATAAAACCCATATTCTGGCAGGAAATAACCTGTCAGCTGGACCGGCAGAAGGAGCAGAGCATCACCAAAGAGCGATATAACTTCCTGCTCCCAACCAGCCACACCCAAAACACACTCAAAATGTACAAACATGTTATTACCTTTGACTGACCAGTAAAGTTAAAAAAATAAAAAAATAAAAAGAATGTTTTAACTCAGTTAAAGTCCCATCAGCTGTCACACACCAAGGTGTGTTAAATTTGTTCTCCACATTTGACCCATTCCCTAGGGGAGCAGTAAGCTCAAGACAAAGCCACGCTTGGGAACCATTTGGTGGTTTAACCCCCCCAATCCAACCCCTTAATGCTGTGTGTCAAGCAGGGAGGCAGTGGATCCCATGTTTAGAATCTTTGGTACGACTGGGTCTGGATTTGAACTCACAACCTTTCAATCTCAGGGTAGACGCTCTACCACAAGGCCACTGAGCTCAGGGGGTAACAATTACAATTTCAGAAAGCTCTGTTTTTCAGCCAAAAAAGGAAAATTTGATTTAATTTAGTTTAATTATGCATAAACATATTTGCCTTTTTTATTATTATTTTTTTAATTCTGATAATTTTAATGATCTATCTATCTATTTTCTAAGCCTGCTCAATCACTTTTTGGGTCACAGGGTGCTGGAGCCTATCCCAGCCACTGTTGGACAACGTTGGGATACAAGCAAAATGATCTGTCAGCCCATTGCAAGGCAAGGCCAAAAAGAGACAAAAACTCAAATTCAAATTAAGGACAATTTATAATCACAAATTAAGCATTTGAAGTAGACTGTGGGAGGAAGCCGGAGTGCCCAAAGAAAGCCCACACATGTACGGGGAAAACATGTAAAGTCCATAGATATTTCCCATCCAGAAATTTAACCAGGGCCGTTCATCATTCTAACCAGTGCACCACCCTGCATCCCCCTATTGATGTGTCATAAATCCCTTACAAATTATTGTGTAAGAGTTACTTTTTCCTCCTTTCATCAATATTTACCCAGTTTGTTATGCTATTGACAAAATTAAGCAAAGTTCTACTTCACAATGACAGTTATGTTAACTGTTAACACTTGATAATATTTATATTTTGAGGACTTTAATTTGTCATTATGTGTAGTCGACAAATTTTAAACATCATATTAAATGATTAAGTTGTAAATTTAATACATTTTCCATGCAAGCAGAGCTGTAAGAAAGGAATCTCTTATTTTTACACACAGGAACAGTCGTGCTTCACATCTTTTGGGCTCAAACTTTATTTCACAGTTAAAAGAATTTGATGAGTATTTTGGTTGTGATTAGAATTTAAATTGATGAAATGTATCAACATGAATACCAGGGAAACATTTGAGTTTGCAAATAAATATAACATCACTTTAAAGAAAATGGTTGCATGAATTAAATAAACAACATATTTTATCATTTAAACTTGCCTGTTTTCTTTGTCTTCCAAAACTTTTGTGTTTTATCTTCACTTATTTACCATACTTTTCTTCTGATCTTGATAGCACTTGAGTTACTTTTTCCTCCCTTGTCATTTCATGTCATGTTCCCTCTATTTCAACCTTTTATCCTTCCCTGCTCCCTTAAGTCACTGAATTAGCATTGGAGGCTGGAGGTACGTGCATTCCTTTATATTGATCTATCCATTTTTAATGGACCCATACTTCCGGAGCAGGAACCATCCTATGCAGGGTTTGTTGGACCAGTGACGCTGTCAGGGCTTGTTGCCACTCTGTGCTTCTCAGAGCACACGACCTTGGAAGTGCATTAAGAAGGTTCCCTAGGGACACAGAGTTGTCCATCAGCTCTGGTCCAACAAGATAATATGGACACAGTCTATTTTTACTGGGCACATTGGAGAAAATAAATGAAAAAAATGTGCAGATTTGCATTTTTATTTTTTTCAAAAACCTTATATTTTTATGTAACAATAAAAAACACACCATATTGTTAAACAATATTATTAATTTTTTTGTTTTGTTTTGGGGATAACCCATTGCAGTGTTCTAAAATTATTATCAACCTGCTTAACAGAACAAACCCTGAATTTGCTTTCTCTGAGGATTTGGATATAATGATATAGAGTTTTTTTTTTTTTTAATGGGCAGTAATGGATGCAGTTTAGTTTTTCCCCAACATAAGTGCAGCTGGTTTTGTATGTTTGCATTAGTTCACAGAGGAAAGACTTGCAATCAAACCTCAGTATGAAGCTGAATTGTTCATTCAACTGCTTCACAAACCAATGTTGTAACCAACGTTTGTCAATAATGAGTTTTTTTCAGTGTTTTTTTTTAATTCCCATTCCAACTAGGCCTATATTTTTGTCTTTTTCAAAATTGTACCCAGTGGGATTTTAATTATGGTTATACACTTTATAGCAAAACACAAAGAGCCTGTGTTGTTTTTTTAAGACAAATTGTCTGCAGAGCAGTAGCAGCTCATTAGAAATTAGCCTCTGAGTTGTGGGCAGGACAGACGTAACCCTATGTTTATGTCCGTGTAAATTCATTTGTTGCACTCAATGCCTCTAGCTTATAGACACTAACAACCATAAGCTAACATTAGCTGTGCAAAAAAAATGGCAAGCAAAATTTTAGCTTCACGTCCGTACAGTTTTGAGCCAGATGGTAGTTTAGACAAGGGAAATGAAGACTTTAATGGATATCTACAAGTGGATGCTTCAGGATTGTTGGGGAGAAGAGAGACTTTGGCCCACCCATGGCAGTTGCTGCACCACAAACCTGAGCTTTTTCAAACCGCAGCTTTTCATCTGCTCCCGATCCAACATGTAAATAAAGAAATATTCAGAAATCTCAAATTCTATATATATGTCCTCCATCATAAGAAAAATGCTACAAGAACATGTTAAAAACGTATTGATTTGGGTCTTTATCGATCCACTTTAATGAAAATGGTGTTTTTGGTGTTTTTAACATTTTTGTTGATTTTTTTTCTGATGATAGAGGACCTATATAAAAAAAATGTGATTAAAACTGCATTTATAAGTATTTATTTATTCAAATTATGGTGAATCAGGATCAGATAGTAAAATAATGTTGGAAAAAGCTTGTAGTTTTATTACAATCGGCAAGCCACAAGTTCCCTGCTTTGCTCCATTCCGATGCCTCCACTGGCAAACAAATAGATGCACGTACGTCTTTATTTTCCTCGTCCAAGCTGCCATCTGGCTCTAAAATTTACGGTAGAATAGCACTGAAATTGCTCACCATTTTTGTTGCTCCCATAATGTTAGCTTAGGGTTGTGAGGGGCTGTAAGCTAACGGGGGAAAGCGTAAACAAATTCACAACGGGAAATGAGCGCAACCTTACTTTTGTGCAAACAGGTTCCAACTCAGATGCAAATTTCTGAGGCGCTCTGCAGAAACTACTTCCTACAAAACAACAGACGTTTATTGATATTGGATCAAAAGATGATTGGAGTGGTATTTTAACAACATATACATCATTAAATCTACATGTAAATTGCATAGGTGTACAGAGAGAATCATCTTTTTAACATTTTCCCACATTTATTGTAGGCTGGAAATAAACAAAAGTACATGCTTAGCAAGTTAAATCCTCTTCTTTAGAGCCAACTAGTTAAATGAGCCAGTAAAACAGAGATATTTAGTAGACCTGCATTGGGTCCAGCATCACCCAGAAATTCTTGTAGTAAAGAGAGACAAAAGAGGAGAGAAAAGTCATTTAGCTTTAAAAAAAAAAGTCTTAAGCAAACAAATAAATCAATGCTGCTGTAAATTTATATGCTACTAAGATTATATATCTTTCAAAAATGATTTTTTTATTGTAACATTGACAGTTTTTAAAGTGGTTAGATCACACAAGAAAGAATTCAAACTTGGGTGTCTCTTTTGTAAAAGATGCACAGCTCCTCAGATCACACACCAAAGATTAGGGGACTAATCAAAAATTCACAGTGTGTTCATTTAAGTGAGCTTCCCCATTATGGGGAGAACCTTGCGATGCTCAGGGGACCAGAAGATCACAGGGTGTCACTGGAGCATAACTAAGGAGAAGGCTGAATAGCAGACATAGTGTACCATTTATTCAACACTCACTTGACGTTTCCCACTCAGATCCATTACCATCTGCACCATATAGACTCATTTATGTCTTATGCTCTCTCTGCACATCTGCTCATTTCTTGCATGTGATAAAGGATATGTCTCTAACAAAGCTGTCAAACACTTAATGACCAATCCAAAAACAGTCGACTTAATTGGCCAGAAGTTAATTGCAATTCAAATATATGAGGGAGAAAATTACAAAGTGGGGAGCACACATTTCAAACATAACATGCTGTAAATAAGTCTTATAGGTTGTGCAATTTAGAGCAGTAAAGTTTAGTATGGCTTGGAGCCAATGGAGAATGTTTTGTTTTGAGAACTAAACAAATTTATGAAAGCCAAAAACGGCCTTCCCTACTTTTTTTTTTCTGACAGTTTTCTCGTGATAATGAGATCCACTATCTCATTATCATGAGAAAACTATTTTCTTGTGAAAATGAGATAATGAAAAATATACTGTAGGGTCCCTCTTTCCCTTTCCCACTACGTGATTGTACCTGTTTTCAATCTCTTTATTTTGTGTTTAAAAACAAAAACAGTAGAAGAGAACACTCCCCAAAAGAGTGTTAGTAGATCTCCACCCTTCAAGTGCCTTAATTCCATCTCATGCTACAGCCCCCTCCCTTTATTTCTCTAAAACCCCTGACGACGGGTGAAATGACAAAACCGACATAATCCAGGGCCGGCGAGTCTCTGCGTGGTGCGTTCACTGAGCTCTGGACATTAACAAACCCAAACAGCCCAATTCTGTTCACTACAATATACTTTTTTAATTTTTCTACAATCCGTGGCAAAACAAAGTAGTTTATCAGATAAAATGCCAAACATCATAAGAACTGATCAGTTTTTATTTGTTTGTCTCAATTGCGTTGATTTCTTTTTTTTTTTTTTTTCCAACAAACTGCTTAATTTTGCTGCGGAAGTATAAAAATCAAAGAAAAGTATCGTAGTGTGCTGAGTTCTGATAAGTGTCCTTTTGGGTCCTCTAATGTCCGGAGCTCAGTAAACGCACCACGCAAAGACGCTCGTCAGTCCTGGGTTCTGTCATTCAACCTGTTTGTTTGGGGAGTTTTCGGGAAGTTAAAGGAAGGGGTTGATCCATGAGATGTAGTGAAGGCGTTTGCACTAATAAATACGTAGACTAAAAAGACAACTTTTGGGGAGCGTTTCTTCTGCTGTTGTTGAGTTGTTTGTTTAAGCTGTAAGGTGTTGGTTATGGTCTCCAGTAACTTCAAAATAAAGAGACTTAAAACAGGTAAAGTCTTGGAGTCTCAGTGCAGGAAAGGGGGGGGAGGGATGCATCAGTATATTCTTCATTAATTCGTTACCACGAGAAAACATTTTTTTTTTTCGTGATAATGAGATAGTGAATTTCATTATCACGAAAAAATGGTTTAAAAAATTGGGGTAGGGTGTTTTCGACTTCTGTAAAATTTCTATTTGATCATAGTGTTCATTTTCTAGAACCTTGATCTGCACTGCTGCATTCAGGGGAAACACTAAGTCTCTTTTAAGTGTAGCAAAGCAGACAATTGTTTCTGGAATAGTTTTGGAACATCACCTTTTTACTGGGAATCTAGAGGAAAAGAGTGAGAGTCACATGAAAAGTGTCACATGAAAAGTGACTCTCACTAAGTGAAAATAGCTAAGGAGATTTTCCAGGTAAAGGCTTAGTTATTTTTAATGGAAACGTGTCTATAAATGGTTTGATGCCACTCTTCAAAAACAAAACCTAATGTGATTATTCAAGCTTTACTTATTCACTATCAGGCTCATAGAACATTACAAATGTTGCAGAAAAATAAACAAACAGCAGTATTGCCACCGGTGACTGATGAACCAAGCAACAGCGGCTGCATGACCTTCAAACACTTAGGTCGACCAATTCTGAGAAACCACATCAAAGGCATTTCTTTCTGTCAGTCACCAGCATCAGGGCGAGATGAACACCAGAGTCGACATCATAAAATGGATTAGATTTGAGGCCAATTAAAAAGGAATTGTTCAAAATGAGCGCTGACCCTCAGCGAATTGGGTGCCGGTGATCTCATTAGGCTGTTTCTCACTCTTGGTGAGCCAGCAGCTGGAGAGCAGACCCACCTGACACAAAGTCAAAGGGAAAAGGACAAAAAAACACTATTGACTCCAAGAACAGAGAGAAATTATTTACACCCCTAGAAAGTTTTTACTTCAAGTTACTCCAGAGAGCAAGTTCTTTGTTCCAATGCACTTACTAAAATGACCTCAATAACGACACAATGTTACTAATAATATAAATTATCTTTGTAATTTTTAATTTCTTTCATTGTTTTTCTTTTGTCATTTTTTAGTTATCTTTTTTGGCGTGTGTTACCTGATGTACCCAGCTGTGCATCCAGCTTTGGCTCAATCAAGGTGTCAGTTCTAATTTGCTGTTTGTGCTGACTCCATCCCTGCTAGCAATCAGTGAAGAAGACATCCATTACTCCTAGTCTTGACAGGTCCCCTCAGACTCCCGCTGGACCTTAATGACACCTGACAGAACACAGGTTTACTACTTAACAAAGTGTCCCTTCAGGGATGGCGTATGGGGCCCATTTAGTTAACAAATCCTTACAAGAAACAGGCGGCGGAAGGTAACAAGGTATCTGTGTTTTGTGGAGCAAGGAGGGACTAACGTTTTTACTGAATGCCAACTTTTAGGTGGAAACAAGCAAGGCCGGATTAATTGTAATGCAGAGAAAGAGAGACTGGGAGATCTCAGTAAATAAATTTTGCGGGCTGGGAGGTTTATTAGACCCAAAAGGTGGTCAGAGGAAATCCTGACTCTGCAAGATGTATAAACAGAGTTTTTATAGATCTTTAAATAATTCTTTTAGTTTATTTTGTTTTTGAGGGATTGTGCAGTTGAGTTAGGTTTTTCAGTGATGTTTTTTGGTGTTCTTTTGCTGAGTTGTTCTCGGTCAGCCACTCCAGGTTAATGCTGATGATCATCCACAGCTGTTTTCATTTTTGTTAATTCCCCTCAGTTTATATAAGAGTCTGCTTTTTCTGTTCTTCCTTCTTTGGTCATCTGCTTTCCCCTTTTTTGTTCCCTATGGTTTGGTAATGTCTATTTATTTTTGTTAAATGCTTAGTTTTCTGCCACTAAGCCCACTGTCCTACATTTGGACCCTCCACCATCAGTTTCTGACTGTGATAAACTCAACATACTTAAATACAAATTATTAAAAAACATAATTTAAAGATTTATAAGAAGTCACCAGAGAGGAAGACAACATTCTGTACCCTTTCATCTAAAGGTCTGGCTCTTGTTAGCAATAATTATTTAACTTTTTTTTTTTTTACCTATAAGACCTGTTAAAGTCTGACACAAACAATAACTCATTGTAATGTATTTTTGTTTGTGTGTTCAAATTAGTTGTATAGTTACATCAGTGAATATCTCAGCACAACCTAATCATCGTTGTGTTTATGTGTGAAACCATAGAAAAATCCCTTTGTCTGCCATTCAGGCAACTTGTTTTAGCCTCAACATCAGGGCCTTGAGGACTGACTCACCTCCATTTCATGACAGATCTTCCCATTTCCACTGGAGAAGAGGATCCCTCAGGGTGTTCCTTTGCAGTCGCCAGGTGTGAGGCTTTGGTGGACTCTCCTGGAAAACTGACAACTTCTGACCCAATTGTAAGTAGTCATTCCAATGAATTGAAGGAAATATGTTCTGAATTTGAGAAGGAGTCTGTAAAATCGTCGACCAACAAAAAAATAAAGTAAATTAGCCACATAAAGTATAGAGAAAATGTCATTAGGCACAAAAAACACATAAGAATCATTTGTGAGAGTGTTTCTCCAGAAGCAAAACTAAATGAACGATTAAGTTGAGTCAAAATTGAAGAAAAACACAAGAAACAGAAAAAAGTCCAGCATACTAGTTAAATGTTCCTCAAAAATAAATACTTTAAAGTACAGTAATAGTCAAAAATGATCAGTATAATAGTTTGGTTGTGATGAGCTGAGATGAGAAAAAGCAGAAACAAAGTAACAGAAAAAAGTACTGTGTAGTATGTAAAGGAAGATAAAATACTTTTAAATATCTTGTTCTTATCGTTAAAGACCACACATTATTATACAATCACAGATTCTGGGCCTAGTGTGTGAGGGCTCGATTCATATATTAAAAGAACGTGTGACTACTGTGCAGATTATACAATTTCCAGGTTTATTTCCTTAAATCACTCAGCTTTTGCAGTTCCAGGATCATAAAATTGTGCGCTTCGTTGTATGACACCAAGTCTGTGGGTTAACATATCAGAAGTTACACTTTTATATAATATTAATTAAAATATTTACAGATTATTGGATATAAATGATCTTTTACAACTCTAAATTACAAAAAATGGTTCATACTGTTTATACCAAAACAAAAGTCTATTTTAGTTTACTGCACGTTGCTGTCAGGTCTAAAAGTAAAATATATCCTATTAATAGAAAGCTTTTGTATTAGGAGTGTTGAATTTTAAACTATCTTCTCTTGTGTCTTGACAAATGTTAAAAACAGGTTAATGACAGTTTCTGAAGATAAAATATCAGTTTCAGCTTTAAGATGTAAGACTTAGGACTTGATTTAAAATTACAGCTAAAGACACGAGGGTTGACTTGGGCTTGTCACCAAAAACTTCAGACTTGACTTGGACTTGGAAAACGGAACGTATGAGCATCTCTGCTGTGACCTGATGTAGGAAACTCTAAAAGTTCTTTTTTCATTCAAACTTGAGGTCAAACTTGTTATTCTCCTTAATGACAAAAACCCTCATCTTGCAAACTCCCAGGAGCATTCGGTCTACTTGTGTTCAAAAGATCAAAGACAAAATATTGGTCACGTGTGATTGACATGCTTCATGGATCAACTGTTTCTAAAAAAGAGAAAACCAGCGTTATAAGGTGAAAGTAGTTTTTTTCTTCATATTTAAGTAAATACTTGTCTATCAAATTGACCATAGGCCTAACTCATTTCAGTTGTAAAGCTTCCAAGTATATAAATAGTCTTTTCAGTGATTATCAGCAGGATAAGCACTAATAAGTTACTGACTCAAAATGAAAGTTCTCATGTCATCCTCTTTCTTTTGATGCTCTTTACAAGTGTTGGATTTCTCTACAAATGCAAGCAGGTCGAGGTTTCGTAATATATTGTCATATGTCTTATTTCTATGATTGAATCATTTTGGTTAGAGGTCGATTTGCCTGATGCAACAAACATGTGGAACTGTCCTCCTTGACCTATGAAATAGTACCAAACCAATGTTGATTCACCTAGAAGTTAATCAGCATTTAATAAATATTGGAAATAAATAGAGCATCTTACAAAAGTATCCATGTTAAATGTATTTATTGAAACACAATTAACCTTTAAATCACCTAAAAGGCTGACTAGAAGCTAAAACAAACTGTCTGTTCTCGTATTTTTCTATACTCTGAATGAGGAGAATGAGTTCCTGTCATGCAAATGAGGCTTCCCCTACATTGCGTTTGAATTATTTTTGAGGTTCTGAAGTTTTGCTCATTCTGGTACGGCCATTAGACTAACAGGAAGTAGTGGGAAAAAAAACGCATTAGATGAGCAAAGCACTAAGCAGTGAATCTGCAAGATTTTCTATTTCTCAAATCGCTTCACACGAGAAAGGCTCTACATTGAATTAATGACTGAAGACCTCAGAATGGTCAACTCTCTAATGAAATGTCACATATCATTCTTTTGTCCTGCTCACACCTCCCAACCAGTTCAGTGGAATGAAAAAATGTAAAAATCAAAGACTTCCTAAATGTCTTTTTGCAATAGGAGCATGTGACAGTGAAACCAAATGACATGGAAGCCTTAGTTTGAACACACATTATTCAAGACAGGAACACATATTGGAATTGTGTGTTCCAAATCAAAATTGCATGTCCTATGATTGCAAAAATATCTATAAATTAATGCAGCTTTTTTTTTTTTTTTTTTTTTTGCTACATAAGCCCTAAAATGACATTAAGAGTGCATAGTTCCCCCCATCATTGGTGAATTGTATTTTAATAAACATTTTGAAATTGTGTTTCTATCGTACATACGTTTGCACAAACAATTGTTTAAATATACATTCAGATATATGGTATATTGTATATGGTATATTCCTTGAATAAAACAAGCAAGTTATTTAAATACTTAAAACTTGGGAAAGAAAAGCTTTTTAATGCACTTACAGTACATGACATACAGCATGTGTGATTTTATATTGCACTGATCACACCCAACCCTGATTAGCACCATCTAAAGCATGATAAATATTCTATGGTCACAGCTGTCTATAAAACAATCCTTTGCAGAATCCATGATCATCAATTCTCGATCATCCTTGACTATCCATGCACAGATGTGCATGGATAAGCTCAACAGAAGCCAGGAAAATTATATTCACACATTAATGGCTCCTGTGGGAAAATGGCCTCTGACAGCAGTGATGGAGCAGAATGCAGATCATTAAGCACAATAGAAAGACAGCTCAAATCCTGTTTTCTTTTTTTTAAGAAGTGGTACATAAACATCTAGGTAATTGGTTTTATTTCAAACACATATTAGAAACATTATACAGTGAGATGAAGTTCCCCATGTACTCCATTTACTTTGGGAAGACACATTATGTATCAGATCTGACAGACCTGAAGGGTGGATAGATGAGCGAGGGCTCTTTTTGAACAGTTGTGTTTGTCGAAACATGAGGAAAGAACTGTAGGATTACTCATTTATTTATACATGTTACATTACATATTATTGATATAAGGATTTACATTTTTGAAAGGGTTGTGAACTATGGTGAAGTTTCAAATAATAATTAAAAAAAAACATTGCCGTCTCTTTTAATTATTATTGTGAATTAATTTGTGTTTATTTTCTGCCAAAAGTAAGAACAGTAAACACTTGAAGTAGAACAGTTTCAAAACAAACTTCAGGTCAGTTTAAACACCCAAACTAAATTGCAATTTTTTGCTACTTTATGACACAACTTTGTAATAAACAGACAAAACCTCATCACTGTGTCCAGGAAAAGTAAACTGCATCCACTGCTGCCTGATACATACATGTATCTCTTTTGGGAAAGAAATATCCATCATCCTTAACACCTGATACACTTTTTTTTTTCTTACAATGGCCCTAAATTGAAAATCACATCAACAAATCACTTGAAACAAAAACCTTTTAAGGATTATGACAATTGATAAAGGATACCACATGTTAAGAAAATAGCATTACACTGCAGAAAACAAAATTTCAGAAGCCAAAACATAAAAACAAAAATGAAAAAAAAAACATTTCAGAAAAGAAAGGTAATTTCCAGAAAATAAAAAAAGCGAAACACAACGAAAAATTGAAAAAAGGTAGGTAGGACATTCCTGATTGGACGATGATGACCAGTAACGCTTCAAGCGAATAACGTTCCAGCCAGCAAGGAAAAGTGAGCCCCTTATGGTTTAAAAGTGTGCAGAAAATCTGAGCCCCAATTGGGTTTGTGTGGGCAAACACAGGTGTGGCCACAACAGAAACTGTGGACAAACCCAATGGGGGCCCAGATTTCTGCCCATTTTTAAACCATATGGGCCCACTTTCCCTTGCTGGGTTGGTTTCAGTTGAAATGATGGACAAACATCATCATCCAATCAGCAATGTCCCATAGTGCCTACCCATTCCAGTTTTTTGCGAAAGAGACATTTTGGAAAACTAAAGCAATTTACAGAAATCAAAATGAATGTTAGAAAATGACACAGAAAGAAACTGGAAAGTGCAAGCACAAAAGGAGGTTGCTGGTTGTATGATGACATCATTACAGTTGAAAAGCATTCTACATGAAGCAGTACTCGATACCATCATCCAGTTAGGGGTAATGCCCACCTGTTCTAGTTTCATTGTGTTTTTTAACATTTCCATTTTTTTTTCTTGAAATTAACTTTGTTTTCCGAAATGTTTATTTTCTTTTTTTCATGTTTTGGCTTCTGGAATTTGATTTGTTATCTGAAATGTAGTGCTGTTGTTTAAATAAATGTTTCTGCTTTTTAAATTGTCGTGATCTTTAAAATGTTTTTGCGTTGATTGATTTGTTGATGTGATTTGCATCTCAGGGCCACCGTACTTTGAGGATTTCTTACAAATGAAAAACTCCCAAATGAAACTCCTTCAACTCAACACTCAATGCTAAGACAGTAAAGCCCATGATATGCTGTACTTTTCCCCTGTGGCCTGTTTGGCTTTTTCTCAAGAAAAAATGAAAGTACCATTATGAGCATAGAATGTGATGCAAAAGAAATGTGTCAAACGAGATTCAAGGCTATTTCTGGGATGTAAGAGGAAACTTGAATTTTGATCTTTGAACTGTGTTCAGTGTAAATATAAATAATTACACCAATATATTAATCTAAAAAAACATAACTGTCAGAGCACCCAAATGAAAAATAATGTCATTATTGAATGCAAAAGAATATATTACATAAGGGGGATCATTTTGCATGACATGATGGTTTTGTAACCTTTGGACTTATATCTCTGTTGGACATTTTTTCACATGTATTTATTATTGTTTGTGAAATGCTTTTCTAAATGACTTCCAGCTGCTAGAATAGGCCTGACCTTCAAAAGCGTACTGATTGGGATTCTTGCTTATAATTAGTTGAATATGTTCGGCTCTAGGTCTTGAACAGAAAATTTCTCCTTTAATTTTTGTAGAATCTTTTGAGCTCTAGTCAGGGTCAAACATTGGCGGCTCTGCTCAAAATTAGATTTTACTGTTCTTCTTTGTTGCTGTCAAATGTAAATGTTTCTGAATTATTTTCAAAATTGTTTTTTATTTTATTGGAAAAAAGCTTCACATGCTGATCTGACAAGTCAAGGTTGATCATTTTAAAGATTTCTCCAACTGTAATTAGCTTTATTTATTTTTTTTCCAGAGGACTCAGTACAGCTGAAAACAACTGTGTCCGAGATGCACAATCTTGACATAAGTTTGCTTATTGACATTTTTGTTGCATTGAATCTAACTATCCTTTAGGCAGTAATTGTGTTTAACTTAGAAAAAATCACACAGATATGTGTCCAGTAAGGGTTTGACAGATAAGGAACCATTTTCAATGCTGCATTCCAGCAAGAGGCGACATCATGTGAGACATCAACACAGTCCCAGCTGAGCATCAGATAAGGACAGGACCGCTGGATTCTAGAATAATTTAAACTCTGGCGGTGGAACTGAGTTAAAAGATTGCAACCATGATTATCATGCTAGCAACGTCCAGACTTGAAGAATATGTATAGAGAAGTTGCACAGAAATAAATCTGGCACTTAAAATGAAAGCCTAAGTTTTAATTATTTATAAATAAAATGTTAAGGATTATTAGATACAATACAAACATTTAGAATTTACTTATTTTATGTTCAGAAGTCTTTACTTTTTTACCATGAGAAAAGAAAACAGAAAAATGGAAAGAAAAATCTTTTAAATTGCTACTACAGCTTCACTAACAGACCAAATGGCACTAACATACAACCTTTTAGCTGCTGTCAAAAATCGAGGGACAGAATTTATTTTAACCATCTTTTTTTTGGCTTGGCTTAGTCCACAAAAACGATGAAAGGTGTACTTTAAAAAAAAAAAAAAATCACAAATATATTCAGTTATAAAAGCTAGTTGCACTTTTCCTACAGTCATTTACAGGCAAACAGCATGACCCAGGAGCTTTAGAAATACCATATATATTCCAACAGTAGCCCAAGCATTCAAAATTTAAAAAATCAATATTACTCGGCGTCTAAAAGAGACTATTGTAGGAGGCCAGCTATTATTCACCTTGCAGATGGAACGATGATGAGTAAATAATATTAATGTAGCAGTAAAATACAATATCACAAATAGCCACACGATGAAGGCATAAAACACTAGATGAGTAATTCAGGATTTAATAAAAGTACTGAAAGCAGTACACACTATCATTGTAAACTTGAACAACAGGTATGGTAGACGCCTACTAAACTTTTTTGCCATTAATGCCACCAGCAGTGGCCCACACCAGTACGAATGTGGTACAAAATTACTCATTAATCAGAGAAATCTCTTAAAATAACATAAGAAAACGCAGTTAGCTCAAAGCACACGTGTGTGTGTATGTATACATTATGAGTCTAGATTGGATAAAAGACAAAAAAGTACAGTAAAACTGGTGAAAAAAGTATCCACATAGCCCAGTGTTTAAACGAGACCGGCAACTATTTGAAAATTGTGTATTTTTGCTGCAACATCTTTTCAAACCAAGTGTTTATTACAAACTGGCATCAATGCGAGATGGACCACTTACAGAGGATATATGCTACATACATTTGAATATCAAACAATCATAAATATTAAGTCAATTTCAAATGTGCACTGGCACTTTGTGGAATATAGGCATATATTCTTTTTTGTTATTACTGTAGGCCAGTTTACTCATGTTTTCTTTTATCAATATTTTTCAAAAGAACAACTAGAATACTAAATACTATTTTATAAAAATAGTGCATTTAATTATGTATGGTACAGCATTTGAACATTCTTGGAATTGCATAATAATCATTTATTGGCTCTACAACTGTAGGCTACATGATGTGTAACAGTTGTCATAGTAACTTGAGACCATGACAGCTCTTTATAATGCTGTTACTTAATAAAAAAAAAAATATATATAAGGGAACATGAATGTGTGCAGATGTTTCTCTATCAGAAAAAACTTCCAAAAATCTGCATCACCTCAAACACTTCCCTTTCAAAGCAACATATCTGTTCATGAAGGCATGTGGACATTCACTTCCTTCTTCCCTTCTCCTGTCTCTCTGTTCTTGGCTCCCCAACTGGGAATATTTACCACTACATCCAGCAGACTGAAACTCCACAGTTTTCCTGCCCCAGGAATGCCTGGAGCCAAGAAGCAATCAAAGCAAAACGTCATCCTCTACCACCTGCACCCAAGGGATTATTGACAAGAGGGAAGGGGGGGAAGATGCTAAGACGACGGGGCAAACGGGGAGAGGAAACATGCAAATGATGGAGGGCAGACGTAGAGGGGAGATGAGAAAGTGAGACGGATGAGATTGGGTTGGCAAAAAGAGTTTTGCTGTAATTGCCAATGTTTCTTGTCCTCATGGGCTTCTTGGGATCCACAACGGCATAAGCAAAACAGGAAACAAGGTGAGAGGATATATGGAAACCACGCTGAACATGAAAATGGATTAGAGGAAGAAAGATGGAAAACAGCATGCAGGAATAATGAATCTGAGGAAAACTTAGTAAAGTAAAATGATATCAAAGTTTTTTAAACAAAAACAAAAGAATACAGAATGAGAAAGGTGTAAAAAAATATAAAATAAAATAAAAAAAGGACAATAGGCATTTAGGCAACATTGCAAATGACAACACAATAGTATTACTTATTTCATTGGTGATCATCATTGTCGGGATGATCGTTTGCATCGATCGATGCTGAGAGTCTGGAATATATTCAGATGATTATTAATCATCTGGGTATGATTTGGATTTTTGGTGCTGGTTGGTGCGGGAGATTCTTTTTTTTTTTTTTTTTTTTTTCTGGCGAAGATGTTCTAAATATGGTTGGATTTTTGGTATTGTTTAGTGTGGATGATCTTTTTCTTGATGATAATCGTCTGAGTATATAAAGATTTTTGGTACTGATTAATATAAATGACTTGTCTGTGGATGGTTGAAATGTAATTACATCACTGATCTTAAGGATCCTTAATAACCTGAATCTACGATTGTTGGTTATAAATATTTGACATTAAGTTCTGAACCGGATGTTGATAATTCTTGTAAAGAAAATCGAAAGGTTGAACCGAAGTGGGTTTATATAAGTTCGCTTCCTCCCACTTCTTTTCAAGTGATCTACTTGTGATTGGTTATGTCATATGCGTCTATTTTATGTATTATTACCTGATTGCTTGACATAAGCAATTTAATTCATTCATTCATTCATTCATTGTAGAAACAATTCGGATAGAAGAGAAAATGGAGATGCTGACACAGAAACATTGTTTATCATGCTACATTCACACCAGGCTCAGAAACATCTTCAAGCAACCATGAAAAGTCGATGTAAAAGCACATGTATGCAAATTTTGGGCTTCCGCATTTAAAACTCTTGTGTTCATGTGCCATTATGCAAGTTTTTAAGTTAATGTTTAGGCTCTACATACAAAACGCGCTGTCATTAAATGCACGTTAAATGTTAAAACAGTTGAACTTTGACCTATCAGGGACTCGGATTTGGTGGTTGGTATTAATTTCTCCTCATGGAAGAGAAATTAATAGTTGTGTTTTTTTTTGCCTGGTCAGGATTAGATGACAAAAAGTCTTTCATATAGGAAAGCAGCTGTGGTGGGTGTGGCAGTACCAAGCGATGGTAACATCAAGAAGGAAAATAAGAAACTGGAGAAATACCCGGAACTCAGAGAGGAACTGGAAAAAGTCTGGAAGGTGACAGCAGTGCCCGTGTTTTTTTATACATATTTATATGTATACATATGTATATATATATATATATATATGTATATATATATATATTTATCCACACACACAAAATAAATAAAAATTAAGTTTTCTACCAAAATATATTCCAATCGCTAAACTCAGGGAGTTCAAAATGCCACAAAAAAGTAACGAAACCTGTTAAAAAGAAAAAAATACTGAATGAAGATAATAATTTCAAGTTGATATTGATCTGTTTTTGTCATATTTTTCATGTATGACAGCTGTTCCAATTAAAAGTGTAAAACACACTTTCCCTCAAAGTCATGTTGTACCAACTTCCATCCAAGCTTTTCTCCAAACAGCTACTAATGCTCAATGCTCTGTAAAGTCCTGATTTACCATGTTTTTTTTTAATTATCCATTAGAGTAATTATCACAGGTTACAAGTACCTTTTAAAATAATGGGTACTAAAGGGTCCTAGCACCTGAATTTTGACCACTGAAACATCTACATTAGACCCAAGACCCATGTTTTATTTCTGAGTGATAAAAATGCAGCAGGGGGAGATTAGTCCACAAAAAGATATGTTTGTATATAAAAAACATGCTTAAGTGGCACATTTCCTACTTTGCAACATCGTTGAAAACACCATAAAAAAGAGGCAGATCTAATGACTGCGGTTTGGGGCAAACTAATGGTGAAGGAGATGTGAACTATTTTTGAAACGCTTTCAAAAATAAAAAAAGAAAAAGGTGGAAAGAGGGAAGCCATGCAGTGAATTAAAAACAGAAAAAAATGTTTAAAAAATGTGAAAGGAAGACAAAGAGAACAATGAAAAGAAACAAAAGAGGACAGCAAAGATAGCCAGCAAAAGAGAGAGGATGCAGGAAGGAGGTTTAGGATGCCTGCTGGGCTTCCTCCAAAATGACAGCCCGATAAACACCTGAGGCTCAGACGATGTTGATGGGCGTCAAGGAGGGAAATGCAGCCCGGCTTTTGCTCGCTGCATCTCGTCTGGTGATGATGGTAATAAACAGCAGCATAAATGAGTTTGCCACCTGTGTGTGTCTAGATGTGTATGTTAGCTGCATAAATGAGCAACCTTCTTTTGTCTGGCTGGGTTTTATGGATGCTGTGTGCATTTGCAGGATAAAAAGCAGATGCTTGTATGCCTCCTATTAGAAGGGTGGACAATTGGCTTTTATTTTGGCTACTGTCATCCATTCACTAATCCTCTTCCTCCATTCTTTTTTTTTTTTTTTACTTTTAAACTCACCTAATATCTCTGCGTAGTCTGCTCTCATAAAGCTACTCTCAGCACTGTTTCTTCTTCTTGTCAGTTTTAGTTAAAATAGTGATCAGTTTCTGTTGCAAATAAAGTGACCCTTTCTTCCATTTGCCTTTATCTTTTTTCCTCAGAGTAAGTGCCAGAAAAATAGAAAGCACTACAAAAGAAACGCAAAAACTGTAAGGTACTTATTAAGATTTATTACTATCAAAGTTTCTCCAAAACAGTAGAGTTCTCCTGATAGGTAGAAAGATCAGCTAAAATAAGAGTGGGCTTAGTAAATCAAGATTACAGTTCCTAAAAGTCATGACTGCACAGTTTGGGAGCTGAGGGATTTCTTGAAATTGTGTGTGGATTTGTATTGTGATCTGAAAAGAAACTACCGGACAGTGAGCTAAGACATTTCCAGATTAATTACGCAAAGACCTGCAGATTTAATGCTAAAACAGAGTATTTAACAAGTTTAAAGTTTTGCTTGTTAGAACATAGATTATGCTTTGGAGTGATAGCCCTTTGGGTGCAGTTTCTGCAATGCTCTGGGTCTGTAATTGGCTGGCAACACACTGTAGCTGAGCTTCCTCATCATTACACTGAATCTACGCCTGAATCAGCAGAATGTGAGGATTAGCCTGCTAGCAAAAAAAAACCAGCTGACCCTAATTATTAATAATGAGATGCATGGTGCCCGCCCCCCCCCCAACAAAATCCAGTATTTTGACATCATTCTGGTGATGATTGCTCAAATTAAGACATTTTACTCAGACATTTATTGACTGTGAGTCAATTTCAAATTAAGAGAATATTAAGATGTTAAAAAAAGCCAATATTTTTAACATGGAAATACTATTTTTTATATTCATTTTTCATTTAACCCTTGTTTTCTTTTATGGGGTCCAGATGATACTTATGTGTGATCCCTCCCATGACAAAGGTGGACAGGATTTTATGTCTGCCACAGACACCAGTGAAGATAAAAAATCACTGAGAAAAAAAAAAAAGTTCAGCGCGCTGTCTTGTGGGTACCAGATGACCCCACTTTTAATGTAAACATGCGTAGGATGGCAGAAGTGTTAACAATTGGATTTGGCTGTAAAACTTTCTTTTCAATGAACTAGTCAGTTTCCAATGTTATCATGTAAATGTGGGCTGGGTAAATCTGCCAAAATATTGAATCAATTTTATAAACTCAAACCTTATAAAGAAGATCTAAAAACCAAATTAATTGCATAAATGTTGTGTCTATGACATGGCAAAATAAATCATAATTCTTAAACATAACACTTTTAAAAATGTTATTAAAGAACACAAAAACACAATTTTCAATATTTTATTTGCTTTTTCTTATTAATTGCAAAAAAATATTTTCAAATTAAATTGGTAATTATATTTCTAGAATAAAATAAAAAAATATGCCTATAATAATTACTGAGGTTTTTTTGCCTGTCATTTATCTATTTATTTAGTAAAGGACTAACATAAAACAAGGACAAGTAAACACAAAGTAACATGATGCATTTGTAATAAATTATGAACTTTTTTTGTCATCAAACTGACCAATATTTTGCATTTTTATAGCACTGAAGACAACCTTCAAAGCTGTTGCAAGAGAATATTTACTAACAAAACTTTAATTAAAATGAAAATAAAATAAAATAAAAATAGTATTAAATTCCCATCAATTATGCTGATGCTTCCTTCTGAGCATTTTTTTTCTTCATTTTTTGGATTTTGTAAATGGTTTAAAAGTTGTTTCACACAAAAATCTTTCCTGACTCATAGAGTTTTCTTGAAACGGGCATTTCCAAATGGACAAACTAAAAAGCTTGTCAAATCAAAACCTTTCAACCAACTTTTTTCCTGCTGTATGTTCTTCAAGATTTGTGAAAACTTTTTTGTGCCTAACGCTGACAGTATGAGTGGCTTTGACACTTTTACCTGGGTCAAATCTAAGAAGATGTTGTGTGTTATTTAGTTTGTATCTGTATGACAATGCCAGACAATATATGGGCCTGTTATGTTTGACATGTGTTGTACTGCTAGGATACCAGTCAAATACAAGGAGGCTTAGCTCATTCAGATGCTAAAGGCGAATCACTGGGCCAACCAACCACTTAGTCAATCATTCCATCAGCCAGTCAGTCAAGCAAGAAGTGTATGACAAATTTAATGTTTCTTCCCTGCCCATTATCCATTCATCTTATTCAAGAGTGTAATCATCCCCACTCCACACACCTTTTTTTTTCTCCATTTGACTGTGCTGCAAAGTCACTGATGTAATTTGTTTCGTCATCCAGATACCTTTGCAATTTGCAGCTGGGGTTCATTCACAGACTGTGCACACAAGTAGCATTTTAGCTAAATGAAGCATGAGTAAATTAGAAAGAAATCTGAGCGGGATGAGCGGGGAAGGCCTCTCTCTTGTCATGTGTCTTCCTTTCCTCACTGTGTGACGCCTCCTGCCTTTCTGCTCTCTTTCAAGTGCTGACCTTGCAAGATACTAAAGATTAAAGGGGTTGACTGATTGCACAATTTCAGATCACATAGAAAAAAGACAATGCAGAGAGTTTCAGTTCAACCTTGCAGTATCAGGGACACAAAAAATCTGTAAAAACAGACAAAAATGATCAAATAAAACTTTGATGAGAAATGCAAACTGCAGCACTTTGTTGTTACTTCGTCCATTGACTCATTCTGCATGTTTTTTGTTGCTTAGGATGCAGATCATCCTGTATGACGAGTGGCTTTCACGAGATCTCAAAAGTAGGAGCAGCAATGCTAAATGCTACTGTGCTAAATATACTGACAATATTCATGAGGACTTTACAATTTGACAAAATCACTGCTTATCTCTTCTACAGCAGGGGTCTGCAACCTTTAACACTTAAGGAGCCATTTGGGTCGATTTCTCACTGACCACATCCCAGTAGGAGTTACACAGCCATTATAAAAGTAAGAGACTATTTTGTATTTATATTATTGTTATTGTATATAAAAATATAAATAAACTATAATATTTTAGAAAAAATAAAACAAACTATAAGATAAAATAGATCAATTTCCCAATTATGTAACAGTTGATAACTTTTAACAGAGGTTCACAAGACTTCCTTTCAAAATAAAAGCCTTCCTGTGTCACATTGGATCATTTCAATGAAGCAAATCTAGTGGTAGGTAGTGTAATGTCAGTAATGGAAAAAAAAGACACATTTTATTTTTCAGCAATTGTGGTGCTTCTTAGTCAGAAATTCATAAATCTAACTATATAAAATTAAATCGGAGCTAATTAACTATTTTTTTAACCATGAGGCAAACCCAAAACACTGGAATTTGTCAAAATGTTTAGTTCTTGATTATTGAACCACTATTGCTAGTGTGCTTTGGATGCTTGCAGAGTGATAAGTAATTTAACTTTTTTTTTTTTTTACTTTACTTTACAGTTATTTTTTTAAACTTTTATATTTTTATTTTTCTTTAACCAGAGAGCCACAACGGATGGATAGAAGAGCCAGACGTGGCTCTGGAGCCACGTGTTGCAGACCCCTGTTCTAGAGAAATATACTAGAGTTTTGGACTTGTGTGATTTATATACTATCCAACAGTAATGCCAAGCCACACAATATTTATTTAAAACTGGCTTCATCCAGGATTAGATTGTACAGTATTTGGCCCACTGGCCAGACTTTGGATATGCCAGGTGAATATCGTGATTTTATTATTTTTTTATTTATTAAAGCACTTTTTTAATAGAATTTTCCATATAAGATTGGACATTAATATATTAACATTTTAAAGACAGTAGATTATTTATTGAGGGTGTCCTAATTTCTTCATAACTTTTTGTTTGCAATTAGATGCATCAGAACTGGAGCAGAGCAGGCAGAGTTTGGCCCACCCGTCGCAGTTGCTCCATCACAAACCTGAACTTTTTTAAACCGTAGGGCTTTATCTGCTCCTGATCCAAAACACTTTCAATTCAGAAATACTCAAAAACCTAGTTTTAATCTTAAATGTTTGTATATACATCCTCCTTAATGAGAAATGCTACAAGCTTGTGTCGTTGGTGTTAAAAACACCAACATTTTTATTGGAGTGAGTCTTTAAAGTAGCATTATCCACTTTAATTAGCTGTCATCTTAAAATCCAGGTAGTATTATGTGATGTTAAAACAAAGCAACGTTCCAAATGTAGCATAAATACCAAAACTTTCCTTAAATGCTCAATAAATTCCTATTTTGACATAAATGTCAGCAAGCTTTGTAGATGTTTGCCCTAAGAAAAAACATCTGCCAAGAGCTTGTCAGTTAACAAGCAACTGGGATTCAACATTAAATCCGGCAGCAGAGCTGATCGACTGCATGGCTGCTTTTAACGGCCTGTGTTTTAGAGATTGACATCTCCCTAGAAATGTTTGTGTGCTCTTTGAGCTGCATGTATTTCCATAACAGGAAGATGGATAAACTGCTGGAGCTGCGATCCCTGGATGTTTTAGAAGGAACAAAAGAATTGGTGCACAACAGCCAGAAAGACCTAAAAAAAAAAAAAAAAAAAAAAAAAAAAGTTTGTTTGTTTATTTATTTATTTTACACTGCTTCAAAGAAACATGTGCATACATTTGTTAACAAGGCTGTTGTAAGACTGCAAGCATGTCTCATGACATCACAAATCTGAAGGATGTGTTTGAGCTGGGATGATTCCCAAGCAACCAGGCATCAATTATTTAACCCTCTTGGATATATGTTACTGCATCATTGCATGCATCATGAGCTGACACTATTTTTAGCATTTTGTTCGAAACCACCCAGAGATAAATCCACACTTTTTAAAATAAAACGCAATGTGAAAACAAAAGTACTTTTAAAAAAACAAATCACAAATCTTCATTTCAGTTTTACACTGCAGTTAAAATGCAATAGTTAGCAGGCATAAAGTTAACAATATTGAATTACAGTTTTTTAAGGGAACAAACGAACAAAAAGTAATTTGTTCTGAAGGAAAATGTGCGTAGTCTAATTTAAAATTTAAAGACGCTGTATCAATGTTACTGCACAAAGTGTGCTGGCCAGTCTCAGATGCTGCTGATCTTT
>NC_050514.1:23144970-23169159 GCF_002922805.2 Oryzias melastigma
TTAAAATACTTTTTTTATGTCCTCTAGATCTAGAACTCATCGCTCCCTCATGGCGGCACTCCCTCCCTCCACTAATGCAACTTTTTGTGGAGCGCTGGCCCACAGTCACGGTGATTACAGGTAGCGCCAGGTCCTTCTCCACACCCAGGAACACCCTGGAGTGAGACCTTGTGCCGCCTGCTATTGTCATGACTGGGAACCAATGCTTGCGGAAGAGCTCTGTGGTGAAGGCGTTAGCAGGGAAAGTGTGGCCACGAGGGAGCGATGAGCATGGAGAAACTTTAGTGTTGAGTGTTCAAAAAAATGCATTTAGAATTTTTATATTAATTATTGGGCATATAAGTTTAAGAAAGTGGGAAAATGTTAAGTTTTCACTAGATAATATTAACAACATAAGTTCATAGCGGCTGATTAAAAAAAATTCTAATGACCCAGCATTCTAGCAACGTTCAAATGCATCACTTATACACACATTTTGGAGAGGTGAAGAAGTCTCAAACCACATATGTGTGTAAATGTGGTTTTGTATGTGTCTCAGGTGATTTTACAGGAATATTTGAATGAGGAGACATGTAAGGAATGCAATTGAATGTTTTATTTGTATGATTAAGTCAATGGTCTGTGGAGGTTCGGCTCTGGGACTACAAAATCCTGAATATTGGTGAGATAAACTCAGACTTCAGATGAATTAATCCCAGAACCAGACGCTGAATGTGGTTGAGGTCAGGTCCGTGACAAAGCATTGGTCCAGGTGGAGGCAAAACCATCTAGAATATAGAGAGATAACTGGATTTGCATTTAAAAGCAAAAATTGTGATTAGCTGAGAAGGTGACGCGAGGAATTTAGTAGTTGGTTCAGAATGAAGGCTTAATTGATGAGTGGTGTGCAGAGTGTAAGAACCTACTGTACCCAAAGTAAAGTAAATCTTCCTTAGTGAAATTCCATCAAAGCTTCAGTAATTTTAACATCTTTCACAGTTTGTACCAGTGTTTATGGCTTTAGCTGCCTTTCAATCTTTGGAAAAAATTGACACTTTTCAATGTTAGATTTATATATTTTTTTAGATGAAATGCAAAGCTGGCTGTCTGGATTACACAAATAAAAGTAGCTCTTCAGAGAGCTTTTCTGTAAAAAGCTGGACTAACTGAATTGCCAAAATGAACTCCACTGACAGCTCTGGGAGCCATCAGGCACAGAGGTACATACTGTATGGACTGAATAAAAAGCTAATTAATTCTAGTACACCTCATGACTGGAATATTGCCTGTCCTTTACAACAGAAACTCGCTCTTTTGCTCAGTGCTTTCCCACAGTGCAGTGGACTCAGAAATATCACTCTTTTCCCTCCTCTTGTTAACTGGACACTTTGAAGAAAAGTGGCAGAGTCTGTAACTGTAGTCCACTAAAACAGCCACTTATCATAGACTGAGGATCCCTCTGTGGTTCTGGATGAAAGATCATATCACCCGTTCTCTTGTCATCCAGAGTCATCTCTTGTATTGATTCGGTGACTGATTGGCCCCAGGGGGTTTGCAGCATTAACACATTGTGTCTGTTTCCTGTTTTTTGCTTCCTGGTTTCTTGGCATGAAGTAATTGACATAAGTTGCATTGATTGGGCAATTACTGTATCACTGTAGATAGATAGGTTAGAGGGCTCGGGGAAGAAAAGGTGTGCAAATGTGGTCTTATTGCAATGGGAAATCGTTCTTTATTGACGGAGAGCAGGCACACCTTTTACACGGTGGCTTGATCACAAGGAACATCCGCCCTCCTAGGGAAAACACTAAAATATCATCAACATAAAAGGAACATGATGAAATTGATCTGTGCGTCTCCTTATCTCTGCTTGCTGTTCATTAGTGTGGCCAGCAGCTGAAGGCGAAATCGCCCATTACAGCATGTAGGTATTGATTTGGTCTTTCATGTGTAAAAGGGAAATAAAAGGCTATGTAAACCAACAAAGCAAGGCAGAGTCTTTTATTAAGAGACCATTCAGTTAAGCTTAATTCCTCTTTTTTTTTTTCTTTTTGAGAAAATGGTAATTTGAATCAAACGACTGTATGATGTGGTTATGAATTCATCTATAACCACAAAGATAGACGGGTATATCCCAAATTATACACAAACTAAAAGAACTTTACATAAAAAATACAGATTAAAATTACATTAAAAGAAAGGGAATTGTTCACATTTTGAAAAATGTGCTCTAACTGATTCGCAAAGGTGATTTAGCTCAGAGTTTTATGCCGGATACCCTTCCTGACACAACACTTGCATTTTCAAGGCACAGGAAGACCCAGTTAAGCAGCAGCATGAGGGTCTTGCGCAAGGACCCTGGGGAGCAAACCCAGGTTTCCTGCGAGCCTGACCTACACCCAGCCAACTGAACCATCCAGCTGCAGAACAGTAAAATCATAAAATAAAGTTTAAATCACTTTAAGACAAGACTAAAAGAGAGGAAAGCAGATGCAACTCTGTTTGAAATGAAGTTGAAAGGTGTTTCTTGGTCTAGACTTCTTAATAAAAGCTTGTCAAACAAAGACTAATCAAAAATGTGTGCATATAACTGAAACGCTGCTTCATGGTCAGTCTCTGGTAGAAGGTCTATCCCTGAGATTCTCCATCCATCCATTTTCCTGACCGCTTTGTCCCTTTCGGGGTCACGGGGGTGCCAGAGCCTATCCCGGCTGCTGATGGGCGAAGGCGGGGTACACCCTGGACAGGTCGCCAGTCTGTCGCAGGGCCTCAATCACACACACATTCACTCTCACATTCCCACCTAGGGACAATTTAGAGTCACCAATTCACCTATGAAGCATGTTTTTGGACGGTGGGAGGAAGCCGGAGTCCCCGGTGAAAACCCACGCATGCACGGGGAGAACATGCAAACTCCACACAGAAAGGTCCCAGCCAGGAGTCGAACCGGGGCCTTCTCGCTGTGAGGCAAGAGCGCTAACCACTGCGCCACCGTGCAGCACCCCTGAGATTCTCAATTCTTTAAAATTGGAGCTGTCTCAGATGAAACCTAAATAACACAAATTTCTTGACCTACCGTAAATCTTCAATCGTTTACGTGAATCAGCTGATTCTGACTCAGGGAGACACAGCTTTTCACATTGGCTTTGCACCATGTTGCAACACTATGTGCTGTAAAGTGTCAACAGCAAAGGAATGTCGACACTGGAGCTACAGCTCCAATGCAAGAGGGTTAAAGTTCGCTGTTGTTTAAATGAGACTGATGTACATTGGAACTAAGCTATGGAGAGATTTCTAGAGGCAGACTACTTACAAAGATCTAACTTGGGAGAGAATTAGTCTCCTTTGATTCTTTCAATGTTTTCAAGAAATTAAAAGGCTGATGTGCTGAAAGACGTCATGTGACTGTTAAAGTTCAAGTCTGATCTAGTTACGTCTCGATTTTTGACCTGAATTGCAATTTTCAACAATGAACAACAAATAATAGGTCAATTAAAGTACTTACCTTCATAGGGAAAAAATACAGGAATATCCAGTCAGAAATGCCAATAGCTGTGAGGAGAAAATGCCTGAGAGGAATATTGAAAGAGTCAACAGAAACCCTTTGAATCTGACGTAGAAACCAGTTGCAGTGAAGACTTGAACTTGATTATGTATATGCTGCTGTGATTTAGCCGAGTTTGAGCTCAATTAGCACCTTAAAGATCACATTAAGGCTTTTTGCAATAGTTTTGATAGGAGATAAAAGACTGAAAGATTTTTCAGAAAAATAAATTCAGTTCCTCAATTCTTCTAAATGCATCTGCTTTAAGTGGACAGTGGTGACAGTTACTGTATAACGAGCAAATAATGAGCAGCAGGAATAATTAGCACACCGACATTAGCACGCCATCTGCACCACAAACTCTTCAAACACCTTTTTACTTAAAATTATGGCCTTTAACGCCTCATTTTAGAGAGCACACACACAATCGAAGCTTACTGTGCTTTATAGATAACCAAAGTATACACACTAAGCTGCCGTGTCTCCTTCAAACACACACGCACACACACAACTGGGGCCTAAGCTTTAGACATCCTCCTGAGTGTGATTGGGTAGTGGAGACAGTGATGGATTACAGGCACATCTGGGCTATAATAAGTAGGTCCCTCGTCCCACCTGCATTCAGCAGGAGGTAAAAAAAAAAAAAAAAACTGCATAATGGTTTCACATGGCAGGCCAGGTAGACTGGCTGTATAATGCTCTGTCAGCTTGTATGTCTTGTCAATTCAGAATTTACTACTAAGAGCAGAATGAAACAGTTGAAGTGTTTAGGAAAATGTACTCAACATGAAAGCAGCTTCTTTGTGTCTTTTTCCAAAAACAAAATACAAACTTAAATCTGCTAATGGATAAAAAATAACCAGCTTTAAAAATCATTTGTTTTTTTTTTCCCTAATACATGAATTTAACTGAAAAAAAAACAAATTTATTATAAATTAAATTCAAAATAGGCCATACCATAAGTACGACGGAGAACTAGAGCCACCAAAACAACAAAAAAATGATATTACAAAATTAAAAGTTGAAAATGTATTACTTTAAATCTCGTAAATTTACAAGTTTTTTTCTTATAAGTTTACAAGATTAGAGTAAACAATGAACCCCAGAAAGCCAGCTACACTATTAATGATTTGATTTTGAGTCACTAAAAAGGTTCAGAGTTTTTTTCTCGAGACTGATCTGGAAATAAAGCTTCACAAGATGCTCCACGTCTTTTATCCTCAAGCATGACTTCAATAAACAAACAACTTTGTTTTTTTCCCGTAAATGTATGACTTTTTTCTTGTAACTGTATGACTTTTTTTTGAAAATTCACGAAATTAAAAGACGTTGAAACACATACATTGAGAAAAAAAGTAATAAATTTAGCTTACGACTTTTTAAAGTAATATATTTACGACTTTATTCTCATAGTTTAACATTTACGACGACTTTAATCACATAAATTTACGAGATTTAAAGTCCTAATTTAAAGAAAAAAATTGTAGACTGGCCCTAATACTCCATCATACATAAGACATTGAATTTCAAAGGAAAAAAAAAACTTTCCACCCTTTTTAGAGAGCAGCAGCCCATTAAATAACAGCAGAGACACAGACACAGAAATAATGGCTGATAGAGACATCACAGGTGGTGGAATAAGGCACAGATCGATCAGTAACAAAAGGATGCAGAAAACTAGCACCTGCAATAATCCTTTTTGCTCGCTTTGATGAATCGGTGCTCATTATGGTGCTGAGGTAGCCTGTTATAGCTTCAATAGCTCCTTAAACCAAACAGAACTCTGGGATTTACTTCAATGTAATTCATTAGTTCCTTGTCGTAGCCTCAGATTCTTTTCTTTTTTTTACTACGGAGTCACTTACAGCACAAAGTTTTGATCATATTTAACTATCCAGCTACAGAAAAAAGAACACCTGCGCATTCAAACACATTTATACAGACTTCAAGTGTGTTTTCTTTACGTAAAGAGTCAAGGATGGCTGCATGTAGAAACCGTAAAGTCACTCCTGGCTGCTTCCTAACTAGGGGAATGTACACAGCTGTTTGTGCGGGTCCTTCACAGCAGACACCTCTGTTTTTGCTGGCAATTGCCTTCACAGCAGTCTGTTCACGCTTCAGCACCCTGGCGTTTGGGAGCCACTGACCCTTTCCTGCAGCTACTGACCGCAGTTGATGAAAGGGCTCGACGGGTGGTTGTAAGACAGGTTGGATTAATTAGCTTGTTGGTTAGGTGGTGTTGCAACAAGCTCTAGAAGGAATTACTTTAAGCGTGTAAAGCATCAAGTGTAGCCCTGACCTTTGTTGGGACTGGTGGTTAAAAAAAGGTGTTATCATGAAGCTCACCCTGGAGGCAGGTGTGAGGCATAGTGCTTCTTCACACAGGAGGACGTGGTCATGAGTGTCTTTTTAGAATGTTTTCCACATCTGATTGCTGCGTTTCATAAATTCTAAAAAGAAAAATCTACTGGGACCTCAAAGTATGCTATTATGTTTACAGAAATGCAGCTAAAATATGTTTGTTTCATTTTGGATGACACAAAATAAATATCTGTACATCCAGAGAAGTTTTTTACAACCTTTTTATTTGAAAAAAATCCCCTTTCCTGTATAAAACTTGAGAGAGGACTTTGAATAAAAAAAATCAAAAAAAATATTAGAATTTCTCAAAAAAATATAAGATAATAATTTACTGATTTACAAAGAGAATTAATTAATTTAAATGATCAGCAAACATTTTGCAAATTATTGTGCTTTTTCCTCAATGAACGTTTGATAGAAATCCCCTTTAATATTTAAAAAAAATAATAATAATTTTATTTGATTTAATTAAAAATCTTTTTCTAAAGAAATGGCTGAACAAAAATCTATTTTGCAAAAGGAGGAAAACATAATTTATAAAATCCTATGTTGGCATTGACATCTCAATTTACATGTATCTCAAGTTATTTTATTGCTCATTTGGATAACAGTAAGAAGCTCAATATTTAATGTAAAGCTATCAGGATAACTGCTTTTTAAAACTGCTTAACTTTAATTTTGTTTTGTTTGAATTGTTGTTCCCAAATTACATTTATCTGCCTTATTCTGTATGTGGAGGAGTCTCTCCATTGCATTATTCCAAACAGGTCAAATATTTGAGTCTCTCCCATAATTCCTCTGACTTGGTGGTGTAGAAAGTGATGTTTTCATTTCTTCTCATTGTTTTGTGTTATGTTGTCAGCATAACTGTCCCTATGCCAGGTTTTCATCATTACACAAATACAGTAAGTTAAAAACAAGCAACTTTGTCACAATAGGTGTCATGCTTCTCCTTCTTTCTTCTTCTTCTGCCTGTGACTCAACCCATATCTGCACCGCTCTCCATCTGGCCTGCTGGCTCCAGATGCAACTGCCAGACTATTTTTTGATTCGGCCATCTGGGCAGCTTTCTGCTGGATCTCAATTGAAAGGAATCACAGTGTCATTTCTTGTTAGATTGCTCTTCTTTTTAATGTTCTGCTTCCCAGAACTTGAACACATATTCAAACGGATGGCACGGGTGAATGGAAAATTGCCTGGTGGACAGAGGGCTTGCCTGTCTTGTCCTGAAAAAAGAGAGAAATGTTTCACAAAGATTTCAACTTCAGTGCTGGAAAAAGAAAGATCTCTAAAGAGGTCAATCAATGAGGTTATTCAATGTAGGTAATTCAGATATTGATGCAGTTAAAGAACTATGAACTAATGAAAGAAACTGTTTATTTCCAAGTAACCAAGTAACTGTCCGCATCTCAGCTTCTTTCTGAACTCGTCTCAAGGCACAAAAGAACCAGCCTCTCACTCTCATAGAATTTTTCTCCAGTTCTTTGTATTGTCAGTCTGGAGGTTCAGCTCTGTGGGTTCTTTATGTCTCAACTCTGTCCTGAGGTGTAAGGAAATGATCCACTTCTGAATCTAACTGTGCAGACATGGCTAGATGTGCTCTGCTGCCATTAATCCTTGATTTGCTGCTAATGCTGAGCACTAATGGTTGTTAATCACAAGGACCACACAGTGATGTATCTATTTTTTTTCTTTTGATGATTCTCTATAGACCAGAGTTTTCTTTAGAATTGATCTAAGTCTAACAGGGAGAGGAGTTTATGTTTTTTTAAATGATGTATATATGCAATATACCTTGATTATTGTCAAAGAAACTCCATCTTTTGAACGCGCTGAATCCCTTACAGGGTCACAAGGATGCTGGAATCAACCCAACTACTGTTGAGCGAAGGTGGGTACACCCTAAACAAGTTGCCAGTCCATTTTTTTTTCATACAAATTTATGAAAAAAGTTAATCTTATCTTGTTAAAGTAGCCGACATAAAAATATCACATTTGAATCTTTCATCTATCATTTATTAGGATTATCCTAAATAAAATATTTGCTGATTAAAAACTTTTATCAATGTTATCAGTTATTACAATAAAATAAAAAATAAAACAAAAAACACACAAGAAAATGCTTTTCTTAACCAGTAATATGGAAGAAACGGAGTGTTTTATAGAACATCCTCCACCTTTCCAACAACACATTGTAATGTTGACATAATAATTTATTGTCTTTTTTATTGCTCTATCAGTCGGTATTGATTTGCAGAGATGGAACGATCGAGTAAATGCACTTATCTCCAACGAGCTGGCCAAATGGGAAATGGTATACCAAGGCAAATCCTTCAAAAAATCTCTGCAAAATACCGGGCACTTGCAGTGTAAGCTCAAGATGTGCTGTAGTGGTAAACATACTTGACCAGATAAGACCAAAATCTGGTGTCAAGCCAGACTGTGCATGTGTCTTACTTTGAGTGTGTCTGAATGTGCATTTCTGTGCCAGAGACAGATGGCAACAACGCACCTTTAAAAAAAAAAAAAAAAGACTTGTGAAGGGAGCAGCAGGGGACAGCTCTGTGGGCGACAGAGAATCAGGTTGAAAAAAGGAAGAAAAAGATGTGATCAGAAGAGAGCAGAAGGCCATTCCACTGTGGGAACACGGGCAGAGCAAAATACAGACAGATGGAAAATGTTGAGATCTGAGCCTCAGGAGTCAATATTCAAAATGATTAAATTTTACTTCTGCCTTATTAGAAAAAATCCCCCAAATGATTGAATATATAGCAAACATAACATTTTGCTTTTCCACAAATTTGGTCAATTTCCATAAAGGCTACCCTGTTACTCTTTACTAACTACAAAATTACAGCTTAGCTATTGAACTAAATAAATGTTTGAGATAACATGAATAAAACTGAATATTTGTTGTTTATTTGCAATCATAAATCCAAGCTGTGATGACATTTATGATATAAATTGCCTGCAAAATATGGAGTTTGCTTGGCTAATAATTTGTGTCCTTCACCCTGACACGGTTGGTGAGTTGGAGAGCACGCGAGACAGACAGATGGGCGAAGTGAGGGGGGGTTCCATTCAGGGATGACCCGACAGTGCACATCTGCACTGACAGTCGCATCACTCATTTTGCTAGAAAAACCAGAAACATTTGCAACCGTTGTTGTTGTTTTTGGCACATGAACATGATCATATTTGTGTCGATAGTATACTTTCTCCTGTTTGGCACGATGCTCTCCTGTTTCAGTTGAGGCGTTATTTCCTTGTGAGGTCCGTCTTGTTTAACCATCCTGTAATAGATCTAAATAATTACCATCAGAGAATATTTACCTCTAATTGCTCATTTTTTTAACCAATTCCTGAAATGTTTTTATTTTATAGTATCATTATGGTCCAATAATTTGTACAATTAAGAGAAACACCTGGATAAAAACCCGACTTAACCTCAACACAAAGCAGCCAGATTTTTTCAACTTGTGTCTTCAGTACATATTACATTTCTTAAACTTATTTGCACTGAGCAAATCCATGGTCTGTGATTGTATGTTCTGCCAAGTTTTAGGTTCTTGTTGCAATGTTTTATGTTTTTACTTTTCTCTGCCAAAAGTGACCAAATAAAGTTTAATATCGACACAGAAGCTTCACAACTCCAATAATATGCATGCTAAAAAACAGAGTATGCTAGAGCAGATTATTTGGGATAATTCCCCAAAAAATGTGGATTATCAGAAACTGACTCAAATCGTTGAAGCTTGAACCACTTTAGACTTGAAAGACCTTCGCGGTTGCTTCCGCAAACTGTGTTAATTTCTGATAATGCACACTTCGAAGCGCATTATCCCGCCTATATCATGGTCACTTACAAAAGAAATAAACTTTCAATCGATTTTAGCACTTTATTCTTTTTCCGCTTAGTTCGCCTTTTCACAAAAAAGCAGACTATTTGATGCATGGCATGGCGCGTAGTCACGGTAACATGACAAAACAACACTGAACCGGTACTGACCTTGACTGCAGCGGCAAAACAAAGCAATACATATGTTAGTCGTCACGATATGATTATTAAATCTCAGCTCAGAGAGAAAGTTCACCTTTTACCGCTTGTTTTTTTTCCAGACGATGAAGCAAAGTTTTAAAGAAGCCTGCACAGTGATATAGACCACGTGGGCTATGTGACCGGAAGTTCTTTTTAGGTGTGCATTATCACTGTGGATTATCACTTTTCACCCAGCACTTTCTGGGAATTAGATGTAGTTGTCTGCATCAATCAGCTCAAGAACATCCATCCATCCATCCATTTTCCTGACCGCTTTGTCCCTTTCGGGGTCGCGGGGGTGCCGGAGCCTATCCCGGCTACTGATGGGCGAAGGCGGGGTACACCCTGGACAGGTCGCCAGTCTGTCTCAGGGCAGCTCAAGAACAGCCATATATTTTCTTTTCCCGTCATTCTAAATTGTTGCATGTTCTCCATTTTTCCCCACTGCTTTCCCCAATGGGTGGGCCCTATGAAGACTTTATAGGTGTTGTGCACTTAAACTTTGTCTGAAATGTGAAGTATTCTGGTCAGAAAGAACATTTTCTTGATGTAGCACACCCTGTAAGACTCTGTCTCGCTTCTTGGAAACAGTCTAGAATTTTTTTTTTTTTTCAATAAGCTCAGGTGTTTCCTCAGGAAATGCGTTTCTTTGATTTTACATCAAACCTCTCACCAGATTTAAACAACCCGATTGACTGCAAGGATGCAGATAATTGAAGGATTTTTGTTTCAGTTCAAGTGTGGTACTATTGTCTTGATTGGGGCTCAACCTGAGGCTCTGGATCCATGTGGCTCTTTAACACTCCTTTGTGGCTCTCTAGTTTAAGAAAAATAAAAGGTTTCTTATTTTTAAAAGTAAGATATTTTTGGGCTGTATGGCAAAATAAATCTGTTAAATCACCTGGCTTCGTAGTTTACCTAAGGGGAGCATTTTGACTGATTGAGTACTATGTACTACATAAAATCATTGAGAAGTCAGTAAAGAGAGCCAGAATTCAAAATTAAAGGTCCTACACCATGCAAGATCAATTTTTTGAGATTTTGGTGTATTATAGTGTTCATTCCTCACTATAAACAATCCCAAAGTAGTATATTGATCCATTCAAAACGAGTGGGTCCTCATGAGTTGATGTCATAAAGTGAGAACAGGCCCTTTCAGGACGAGTCTGCACCACCAGCATCTCCCCCAGGCCAACACAAACACACCTTCTCCACAGAGTCAACAGTGCTCAACATAAAAACTTTAATTTTAAATGCACAGTACCATATACACAATACCATATATCTTCCAATTGTGTCCTGTCTGCAGTAAATTTTTACAGATGTCCGTTTCTTTTAGACGCTGGGGTTCTTGTAGCTGTAGTTTTTGCATCATCCCTCCTTGCAATGTATTATAAGGTGATCTGTTCTATGCCGGGTTCAAACCGGATACGAAGTGGTGTGCATGCGGTATCACCTCCAGTTAACACCAGACACATATTTTTTTCACGACAGGCGCTTCTGCTCAGCTGTTACTTAGAGCTTCTTCAGTTAATTTGACATTGTTCATCTTGACTTGTTGTCAACTGCTTCCTGCCTCTCTCTCATCGATTGTGTTTTTAGACCCCCACGCTCCGTAGTCAACCCACCATATTAATCTGTGTATGTACGTGTGTGTCTCAACATCTGTGTGTGTCTGTTTGTTTTTTGTGTGTTGTTTGTGTGTTTATTTTCATCTCTACAATCTGTTTAGATACAAAATTCACATTTGTCAATTGCTGTGTTTTATTGTGAAAAATTGGTTTTATTTTGAAAGTTTAATGGATTTCCTTGAGTGTCTTGGCGTAACTTTTTGCCAGGATTGACGCATATGGCCCGTAGCTTGCACAAATAATAGACCAGACACCAAAACGATCGTTGCACAGCACAAGCGCTGGTGTGAGCCAGACGTTATTAAACACAATTCAAGGGTTTTAGGTGTGTTAGATCAGGGGTCGGCAACCCAATGTGTTGAAAGAGCCACTTTGGACCAATACAATAAAAAACAAATATGTCTGGAGCCGCATAATTTGAAACGGCTTATAAAAGTCTTATACTGTAAGTAACACGTGGAAAATGTGTCGTATAAACGATTATTTTCCTGCTGCGTGTCTTTGTGTCATATAAGTTTCGTTTTAGGCCTCAAGAGAAGTTGGTAAGACATTGCAGCATCAAACTATCTGACAAAAGCTGAGTAGCCTCAATAACGAACATTTGAGCTTTTATTTTGACATCCCTCAATGACATAACGAGGGGGGGGTCCTGATCAGTCTCTCCCTCATTCTCACTCCAGGTGCAGAAAGAATTCAAACATAACAGGACAAAATCATAAATGTTCAACAAATGTTAAACAGTCAGACAACAAAACACGTTGAGGAAAACCCAAACTTAAATCCAATTCCAGTCAGACAGGCAAAAGAACGGGTAACCCACAATTCCTTGCGCTGCCAGACCGACAGCAAGCCTGAGCGTGCCTGAGACCATCACTACAATATGAATGAATTACAGTTTGTTTCATTGCTTTGATGAAATTAAAGAAATGCAATAAAGAAATACGATTTTTGATGTCATTTTTATTTAGAGGATTTGAAAAAAAAAAAACACAAAAATGTAACGTGCACCTTTAAGGTGCTTCCACACTGGCCGCTTCAATCAAGTGAAACCTTTCAATGAAGAGTCAATATAAGCGCGTGAACACCTAAATTCCTGCCCTCCAAGTCTGGAGCGCGCGTGAGTTTTTTAGTCAGACATTTAAAAGGACAGAGTTGTGAAAACAAAAGTCTTCAGAAAGATTTGGGGGATTTTCAACACTTTTACTTTCGGTTCTCCCTGTTGTAGATGCAGATGAGCGCTAATGAACAGTAAAAATACAATAGAAGGATAATCTCCTCCCCGCCACGCACCGCACGCGGCCGGTGGATGAGACCTGCACATCGGCCGCGCTCAGCAGGTGATATCCACACCGGAGCAGCGCGGTCACGCACGCAGTGGCGGGGAGGAGATTCTTCTTCTATTCTTCTTCTACTGTTCATTAGCGCTCATCTCATCTTGGTGTCATATTAACCTGACCGGACACAAACCGTAATGATTCATTTCTCCTTCGTGATCACGTTTGGTACTTCTGTGCTTTGAAGCAGACTCCGCCCACAAGCAGCTCCCGCGCTGAATCTTCAATCCGGTTCAAGATTTCCACGCACAGTCACAGGTCTGAGCTGCCGCGACTGTGCGTGGAAATCTTGAACCGGATTGAAGATTCAGCGCGCTCAATGCGTGCCGATTTGTACGTGGAGCTCGTGACCCGA
This sequence comes from Oryzias melastigma, assembly GCF_002922805.2. NCBI lineage: Eukaryota > Metazoa > Chordata > Actinopteri > Beloniformes > Adrianichthyidae > Oryzias > Oryzias melastigma. Next base: position 23,158,214 of record NC_050514.1, read on the forward strand.
CTTAAAAACCAGCGTAGCAACGTGCGCTCACGTGCGCTCCAGACGCACGGGCAGGAATTCTGCTGTGCGCTGACTCAGACGGCGTGGAAGCATCTACACTCATCTCACAACAACTGGAAAACGTAAAGGATGTTTGTGTCATGTTTGTCCTCCTACAGAAATCGTATTAAAACAAAAATATTGTGGCAGCCTGACTGTTAATTTAGAAATAGTTCCTTGTTAGTGGGTGGAGTTAGTGTCTGTTCTTGTGTTGCATTATGGGACTTGAGTGTTTTACCGGCACCATGAGTGAGAGTGGTGTGTGTATGAGTGACGCTCCTCACAGTGTCGACTGTTCTGTGGTCCCGCGCTGTAAAATAAATGGTGGTCAAATTTTTGACACCATCTGATTAGCTTGACATGTGTGTACGCTTCTTCATCCAAGCACATGAGGTCGTGCAATGTATTGGACACAAGTTATCTCTGGAATCAAAGCTGCCAATCATCTACTTGGTTCTGCTCCCACCCAAATCGCTACAATATATTTCCTTCCAACATTTCTTGCTATTATCAAACATTTTTGTAAAAGTGCCAATGAGCCGCAAGGGGGCGCTCAAAGAGCCGCATGCGGCTCCGGAGCCGCAGGTTGCCGACCCCCGTGTTAGATGATCCAAAAAATAAGGTAAGGGTCAAATAATCAGCTCTGAATTCATTTTAGTTTGTTAAATTGTTATTTATTGGCCGAGATGCACCTACAGCAACAAATTAAGATGTGTATATATTTTTTTGCTTTCCTTTTTTTTAAATTACTGCTGACGTAATTACCTCACACTACCTCGTACCACTTTTGCTGTATTAAGGTGTTCCTTTGATATACAGGGAGCCTTTTGTTTTGAAAGGAAGCTATAACTCTATCAAAAGTTATAAACCAATCAGTATTTCTCAACAGGTTCTCTTTGTTTCATTTATCTAAAACAAAATCTGATAACTTTACATATTGGTGTCTTCATTTTGACTGTAACATAAATACAAAACAATAAAAACAACTTTTTTAAAGGTGAAGGGAGATTGGTGGCTCCTACTCAATGGTTCTTTACGTGCTAAAGGTTGCAAACCTCATTGGTCTCGATAATCGGCTTGGTTCTGCATAACACCTGCTTTATTGGTTAACAACCAAACTAATACCCTTGAAGAATAAATCTTGAATTACTTTCCTAAACATTAGCATATGCAAATTGTATTTGCTGTTGTGGAAGTGTTTATGTTCTCTGCATTAACATGTAGACATCTTTGCCCCACACGTTAATTGTGTGCATCCCTGCATGTTTGCCCAAGATTTATCAGCACTTGACTTCTATACCCGGATATGCTCACACTACTCTGCATGCGCACGGCTGTTATGACCGTGTTGTTCTTTGTAGTTGCTGTACACACCCTGCATGCATGAGTACTAGAAGTGCTTATAAAAGAAGAAGGAAAACAGTTGCTTGTTTGATTAACATCAATTTAAATTCTTCCTCTCAGCTAACTAACTAAAGCTATGGCCGAGGCGCGTTTTCGTGTCTCCCTCAATTTGAATCTCAATGCTCATTCCTTTCCACTCGGCGGCAACTTTAATAAAGGCTGCTGCTTGTCGGCGAGGGTGTCCTGTCTCTAGTGAGATGGTTAATAAAGCAGAGATGTTCTGCCCACATCCAGAGGCTTTGAGAGAGAGAGAGAGGGAGGGGAATGAGGACTATTATTCAGTCAGGAAAAACAAGGGGTTTTACATACAAGCAGCACTGTGGGAAGGCAGCACTGAACTTTCTTCCTCTTCTTTTTAATGTGTTTTTCTCTTCCAGAGTCTAATAGCTTCCCTGGACCCAGACAGCTTCACATTAATTGGCCAAAGAGGCAATGCCAAGGCTATTCTACTCAGGTCCTCTGATACTGCCACCAACAACTCAATATAGAACCTTGAAGTTTTTTTGGTTGTTTCCCCTCCTCTCTCCTTCACGTTATCTAACCTCTCTTCCGTCCTCCTCTTTGTCTCAGCATATTAATCCAGCCTTTGTCTTTCTTATTCACAGACACTAAGGCACTTCACCCCCCAACACCACCACACTTCTATATCCCACATTGATTCCTATTCGCTTCATCCTCTACATCCTTTTGATGTCTGTTCGCCGCTCCTCTCGTTCTCCCCCAGCTTCTGTTTCCAGTGTGTTCTTCGTCTTTGCTCTCCCTCTCTGTCAAGAGCATATTAAGCAGGGACTTAACAGCAAGCCACAGCTAATTTAGACCAGCGCCCAGTGGGACTCACAGAGGCCAGCTCAGCAGGACGCTGGGATGAGAGGCACCTTGAGGACCTCTTCTGTCCCTCCTCTTCCTCCAAGGAAGCAGGAAAGAGGGAGGGTTTTTTTATTCCCTTTCACACCAGACACCATTCATGTTGGAGAAAATTCCCTTTGTCACACAGTTGTTCTTCAGATGTGCTGTTGTCCTCAATGCTTCATGTCAGATGTTCAGTTCAGCCATCTAACCCCCGGCATGACGGGGGTTTTATTATGAGATGGGAAAAATGATGTTGTTTGAATAAGCACTAAATCCTCACTTTTTAGACTAGTTTACCTGTAATAAAATGAGCTTAAGGCAGAAAAGTTTATTTTTAGTCAACAAATCAAGATCTGGTTTATAGTTAGGAGATACTTTATCACAGCAGACCGGTTCAGAATGTGGTCGTTGAAGGACCCAAATGGATAGAACCCAGTCTCCATCCCAAGCAGATCGGTTTAACACCAAAACTTGATCTAGCAAATAAGCTTGAACTCAACAAAAACAAGTATTTTGTTTTAATTGAATTTGAATAAATATATATTCCAGCTATGATTTTTTTAAAATTACTTTCGTTTTTGCTTCAAAGTAAATTAAGGAATTTATGCAACCGGAAGTAATCTGATTCATATTTGCATCAATTGGCCTTAAGTGATTAAATACAACTTATTTGTAAAAAGTGACTAAAACCAATAAAGCTAAAGCAAATAAATCATTAATTCTTGCTGGACCTTTCAGTCAAATAAATTCCAAAAAAATGAAACAAATGTACATTTGAGGTGGCAATCTGAATGATCAGTAATAATGCGACTGTGTAATAAATGTTTATTGATTTTTAAAATTTTTTAATGTATTCATTTGTCGCAAATGCATGCAATTCTTTAAATTTTAAGGGACCAAATTGTTTTCCAGATCAATGACTGGACTGACTTATGTGTTGGACTTCAAGCCAACTTAAACTGTGCTTTAGTCAAAGTTACAGATCAAGAAATTTTTAAAATATACTTTACTGGAAAAAAAAAGGACAAAAGTAAAGTAGAAGGTAGAGACAGGAAACTTAAAAAAAAATGTTGCATAGCTCCTCATGTTGCCCCAGTGACATTCCATCCTGGGCAATTGCCCTTGATCCCCTCGTGTAAATGCACCACCGCCAGGTGCATCTACAGGCAAACACCTGAGAGAACACGCTACTCAGGGCAGTCATAATATTTTATTTAAGTGAACTGTTTGAAGTTGTCAGCTTGAACAAATCTGCTGCGTCTTGATGTTTTTTACATTCATCACGTGTTGTCAGAAAGGTTTTGTATTCCTTATATTCTGTTTTGATGTGATATTCAGTTTGATCTTCACTGAGACGACTGTCTCTTTATATTTTCTTTTACTTTCAGCTGCTCACTTATGAGGTCATTGACAGCAGTGCAAAGTGATAACCTTAAGTTTAAATCTATTCCCACACAAAATGAAAACTGCAATTTAAACTTAATTTGAAATCATTTTGAGTGACTCATAATAATAATAAAAAACGGGTTAGGCCCAAACTCCCCATTTGTAACAACTGGCTTTTTAGAAAATCTGCTGCTTTGATTTGATTACAGTTTGTAGAAATGACATTTAAACTTAACAATTTATGAAGCACACATACTGTGATAAATTCTTCACATTCTTCAAAAATAAGGTGTTGTGACTGCTTCTCTGAACCAGAACTACCCAAACACTTCATGAAGAAACAAAAAAAAAAAACCTCAGTAATTTTTACTGGATTCTGAATGCCTTCTGGGCTGCTCATTTAGAGACCCTGAAGTGAAAGAAATTGTGTAAAAAAAATAAAAAACGAGGTTCTATTCAAACTGATTATTACATTTTTCTAACTTAAAAAAAATGTCTCCTCACTTGAAGCCCTGAATGTCCAGCTGTTTCAAACTCATAGTATTTGTATTTATGTGTCACAAATACATGCAATTTTTTAAATTTAAGATACCAATCTTTTGTCATACACACATATATTTCACTTAAAAAATACAGTATTGTTATTATGACTGCCAGCAATTGGACTGAAACTGTGCTTTAGTTAAAATTACAGTTTAGGATTTTTCAAAATATATTCTTTCAAATTAAACATATTTACTTTTGTTCTATTGTTTCATTTCAGTAAAGTATAAGGTAGAAACAAACATTTTTTCCAATGTCCTTTTTGTGGCATAAGATCCAAAAGGTGCAACAAAGTCAATCAAAGAAGGATTATTTATTTAGCTGCTCAAATCCTTCTTCTTCACTCTAAAAACGAATTACGAGCATATACATGTAATTTTTAGTCAGCACTCTCTCCAAGACGAGCATCCCTGCGGAGCAATTCTGTCCATCTGCTTCAAGCATTCAGAGCTTAGCTCAGTCACAAGCTCGAGCAGAGACGGGCACAGCACAGAAAGACGGCTATCGATCAGATCGAGGCTGTCAGATGTTTAAGGGAGAGGTTCCCTGCAAAGAGCGGCTAACAAGCTCTGTATTCATCCCACTGCAGCCTTTGATTCATTGGCATCGGAGAGGGAGTCTTAGATTTTCTCCGGTAAACTTGCAGTTTAGTGTCACAATCAATAAAATCAGCAGCAAAGCCCTTGCCTTAGTAATCAAACCCAGTACAGCTTTCTGTGCAGCATCATTTTAGAAGAAAGCTAAAAAACTACAGACAAATCCCAATATTTGATCAAACCATATTGGAATTTATTAGAATTTTAGCTGCAAACAACAAAATTCCCCATTTTATTTCTCTGTCATAAATGGGGTCGGGAGAGATGAGGAAGGTAAAAATAAACATGAGTTAGAGAACATATGTCTACCTTCATTTCCATGGCCTATGTGGCTCCTGAACCTAAAATTTCTGTAGATAAAAACTTTACATTTTATATTTGTGGAAAAACAACAATCACATGTACTAAAACTGACTTTCTTAAAAACTGCACAAACTGGATTGGTCCACATCATCATATTAAAGCTTTTCCTTCCTCATCTTATTGTGGAATCAAATCCACGCTCTACTGACTCATGATTACAGCTTAAGTGATAATTGTTGGAGATGACTGCAATTCCCTGTTGCTTACACTACAGGTCTAAATGTACAAACACAATCTGCTGGTCAAGATCATTTGTTGGGATACATGTTCAAACAATCCCATTTAGAACCTTTTTTTGAGCTAAAGTATATTGTTTTTTTTTTTATTGAAAACAACCACAATACACAGATTAATCCAAGATTCAAAGACAAAGCAAAAAAAAGAAACTCTATTAACAATATTTAGTCATTTTTAATAAAGTGTCTTGAACAATTATCAAAAAAACCCAAAGAAAACAAATATTTTATGATCTTTTTTACCCAGTATGATACCTGGGACAGTTTGGATAAAACCAAAACTGATATCCTGACAATGGTTCATGTTTTTTAGACCAAAATTTAGAAGGAAATAACCTCCCACAGTACACTAGATAATCTCTAATGGCACACTGTAGAATATCATTTTTATTAGATTTCAATATGAATACCCACATTTATGTTGTGCGCACTCCAAACAGTGCACACCAAGATTAATGTGAATAATGGTGGAATTTGCACTGAATGCAGGGGCGGACTTACCCTTAGGCAAAGGTGGGCAATTGCTTGGGGCCTCCCAACACCTAGAAGGCCCTACTTAAAAAAATATTTAAAATAATATCCTTACCCATTATTATTAATTCTGTCATACCCAACCCAAATTACCAAAATGGTACAAGACTGCTGACGTGAAAGAGTCCCAGTCCCCCACCCCCATCCAAGAAGAGATACAAATAAGAAAATCTTCTCATACGAAATTCTAACAATATAAGTTAAGCAACAACAAAACTAATATGCAGGAAGACTGAAGAAGAATATAAAGAAAGTCAAAAAGAAAATGGACAGAAAAGGAGAGGGAAGACAAAAAGAGGGGTACCAAAAGGCCATTTTTAATGTATTTATTATTTTATGTATTTTATTAACGCCACTCTAGTGTCATGTTTTGTTCCATCCTTCAAGTAAACATTCAATCGCTGCAGAGGACCCCATGTTATTCTCTGCCTGGGGCCTCAAACTGTTCAGTCTACCACTGATTGAATGTTTTCATGTTGTTTTTAGGTAGTAAAAAAGCTCATCATGATACAAAGACGGAATCACAGAAAACTATTAGCAATACTTGATTTTCCTGCTTACCATTTGGACAGATTTTACAGCAGTTTCACACAAGTGACCTAAGATTCAGATATTTGAGACCGGGTTAAACAGAGTCAAAAGTGGACAAAGATTGGATGCAAATACAACTTTCAAGTTACATAGATTGGATAAAACTATTGAATTATTCAGATAGTCCTAAAAAACAATCTGATATGACCTAAAAAAACAAATTGGATTTAGTTCAATTTGGCTAGCGGTGTAAACGCAGGCTAAGTTACTGCTCTTTAATCTTCTGTTTAATGTTTTCAGTTTAGATGTTTTTTAAAGGTCATCAGTAAGTAAACAACTCAGATTTAAATTTAGAAACGATTTATAATCTACTTCTGTAAACTCCCTTTCAGGGAAATTGTAGGAGTGTGTTGTTTAAAAACAAACCTTACATATAAAGCATTATGACTAATTAATCACATAGTAAAGCTCATCCAGCAGACCTTGGTTTGAGAGTGCAGCAGTGTGGAGGGCTTAAGTTTTTATTGAAATTTTTAATAATAGATATACATATTTCACAAACACTATCTGGGTTTAAAACTGTTGCAGTTTAAAAACCATCTTCAAAAAAGTCCATGCAGACATAGGATGTTGATGTTCACCTGACTCATCCATCTGCTCAGTGCATACCCAGGAAACATCTCTAATTCCAGAATCATTTTCTGTGGCCAGAATGTCAAAAACACTTTGACCTCCTCTCCTTTAAATCAAGCCCTCTATGCACCAACAACTACAATCACACATTTTAGGCAAATATTCACTGTGAAGTGGTGAGCAGTCCTCCACATCACAGTGAAGTAATTCTGACCCACCTTGCAGCATTATTTTAATGTTGCCTCACTGACACATTTCCAAGCACAAACAGCCTGTTTTAGTCCATGCCGGAGCATCTCAATTAGATTTTACTCTAATGTAGTGACTCTTTTTTTTTTTTTTTTTTTACAGTTTTTCTGCAGTTTTACATCAGATGACACAGAAAATGAAGTTAAAAAAAATCACCTTTTATTAGGGATGTAAATGTAAACGTATTGAAAATTGATCGAGCAAGTGCTATATCATTTGAAAACTACAAATATGAACAAGATTATGTTGGTTAAAAGGTATAGAATCAATAATCAATTTCTGACAAAGTGCAGTTTCTTTTTCTGTTTTTTTCTACTGTTTTTGTCTTAATGTACATGTGATGCAAACAAAAAGACGTCCAGCCATAAACTTGTTTCTTCCAAATATACCTGAATACATTTCTCGATCAAATGCCATACATTGTTATTTATAGCTTTAAAAACCACATGAATAAGAAATATCTAGATTTTAGCATTTTTGGTAAAAGAATCAGACTGTATCGTATCTCCAAAAGTTAGTTGAATCCTTTATGTATCGATTCGTGGACCATGTATCGAGATGCGTATGAAATCGCGTGAGAGAAAAAGATACAAACCGCTACCTTTTATCCTATGTAGAATGTATGATCTACAGTTGTGGATAAAACGTGTATGTTTGTAAAGGTTTTTTTAAGTTCAACTGTTTCTTTTTTGTTTGTTTTTGCACTCTCCAATAAACATATTTTATTATTATATTTATTTTCTCTTATTATTAAATCATGAACATTGATTCATCTGAGGCAGTGGAAGACAACAGTTCTTTTTTAACATTGTTTCTCGTTTTTTTTCTGAATTTTTGTTGGCGTTATTGGAATATAGTGCTTTTTCATGTAATAATAAAGGGATTTAAAAGATTTTTTTTTTTGTTTCATGTGAAACAAAAAATGTCAATTAAAGTTATTTATTTTAAAACCTTTTTTTTCCTCAAATGAAAGAAGCATTACATTTGACTTTAAATTAACCAGTTTTTTGTGTAAAATTATGTTTTCTTTGGTGGTCTGAACTGTTCACAAAGTGCCTTTTGTCCCTCATCTTTGCAAATTTGGCTTAAAAACACCTTTTTTCCGCATTTTAGCTGAATTTTACTTCAAGCCACTTCTAAGCTCTGCCATTCCACAAGCAGAGTTAGACTAGTGGCTCTCTGTGAGGCTCCACTGGGGATGTGGATGTGTCAGGGAGGAGGACAGACCTCTAATTAGTTGCTTTCTTTCTCTTGGGAAGGGAGGGGCTCTGTGATGCTGTCCCTGCTTCCTAATGAGCGCACTGGAGACCACTAAGACAAGCCCTGTAGCTCGCCACACCAGCGCTACACGGTGGTATTTGGTACATTTAACACACCTCAAACAGTTTGTCTCTGAAGATCTCACTTCTTTTTTTTTCCTTCCATCTACTCTCCACCTCTTTTCTCCAGATATTATGGTCTACCCTTTTGGCAGTTGGCCCCGTCACTTTCTAGCAACAACAAACTCTTTTCCCGGAAGACTTTTTCACAGGGGTCTGTGCAGAAAATCACAGGTATTGGAGACAATTACGCTCCACAATGACACATTATTGCCTTCACCGTGCCAAGCCGAGCATCAATAGACAGCGTCTTAAGCTCCCAGAAAGGAGGTTTAATCTGGCAAAATAAGACCACTGAAGATAATAAATTACTGGAGTGTCTGAACATAGTAGAACACGCGATTACTTTCTCAGTCTGGGGGAGAGCAGCAGGATCATCATCTGTTGACTTGCGCAGGGGAGGAAGTCTGAAGCTCCACGCAAGCGATAGCTTTGTGTTATGTTGGGGTTTGATTAAAGAATCCTCTCATTAAAAGGTTCCCTCCAGTTACTAATCAAAGCAGAGCCGATATCTGGGAATTAGCTTGCCAAACACTTTTGCCCTGCTGGTTTTCATTCTTCCTCTTGCTTCTGCTTACTGCCTTCTTTTTTGCCCTGATCTGCTTTTTTTTTCATTCCCAGCCTTCACTTAACTTTAACTCTTCTTTGATGTGATTGAACATGATTACGTGCTTGCTCTTTGTTTTTCTTTTCTTGTATTTGTTTATTGGTGAGAAGAAAGTGAGTTAATACAGTTTGAAGCAGTATAATATGCAGCCATGTAGAAACAGGGATCAATGGCTAGCTGTGGTTTTGGTGGGATTCAAATATTTAATGCTAAAGTTGTTGACAGTCTTTTAGGCATGGTCAGAAAAAGTATTTGTCACAGACTTTGAGTATATGTTATAAAAATGATCATTTATGTCTAGTATTGCAAGCATGTTTCCCTCCTCTTTTAAGACTATCATCTTCAATGTAAAATTTCCAAAATTACACAATAAAATAACAAAGCAAACAAGTACAATAGAAATTAAAATGTAAAATAAAGTTAATTATTCTGTTTTTTTCAGCTTTTGTATTCCCAAGAGGTGACATGGGTGCATGCATGCATTTTTTATTGTTACTATTTTTTATTGTGGTCAAAACCACAGCGTTGATGTTTTCCTTTGGGATTACTACTGGATTATTGGGTTAATTTAAATGTTATTCAAAACCCTGAACTAGAACAGTAGAATTTTACTTGCTATTTTTCGTAAACAGTAAGTGAAGTAAAGGGGCTGCACCATTGTAGGGCCTTTTCTGCAGTATCTTAGTTGTACAAAGCACTGTGAGATCTACCACTCACTCTCAAATCTACTCAAAGGGCTTTGCAGTCCTACATTCAGGAAATGAGGCCGCATGGTGGTGTAGTGGTAAGCACTCTTACCTCACAGTCAGAAGGCCCCAGTTCAAGTCCTTTACATGGGGAGTTTCATGTTCTCCTCATGCATGCGTGGGTTTACTCCGGGCACTCCGGCTTCCTCCCACAGTTCTAAAACATGCTTTATAAGTCGATTAGTGAAGCCAAAATTGTCAAATAGGTGATTATGTGTGACTTTCTGTCTTTCTGTGACCATGGAATGAAATTGTCAACTGTCCAGAGGGGGTACCTGTACAGTATTGGTAAAGGGTCTAGAAATCCTGTGACTCTCTAGAAAAAGAAGATGTTACATCCTTGTTGTTGTAAACTTTTTCTGGAAGCCTATGTAGATATTAAGAGGATTTTTGTGCAAAAGAATTGTTAATTTTAATGGTCCTGCATTGTACTTCTCTAAAGCTAATTGAACTTTTTGTTTTCCTTTTCTTTAAATAAGAATCGATAAAGAATCGGAAAGTTAAACAGAACCATGAATTGAATTGGAATCATAAAAATCTTAGCATTCCCATTCTTAAATGAGACCGTGTTGAAGCATTAAAAACTAGCTTCAAAATAAAAATGAAAGTCTCACACAACTCTTAAAATTGTACATGATGTGCCCGGAAGAGCCCCCGATTTATGTTACACCCCTCCCTTTTGTAAACTTTTTTTTTTTCTGAAGTGTAACTGCACTTTTGAGTCTTTCTACTGCTTAGGCGCAATGTTTTCTGCTACGAAACGTGCAAAACGCAAGCTACACAACCGTTAAGGTGATATAATTCATACCCTCCAGAAACTAGGGGTGTGCCAAAATATCGATATTGCGATATAT
>NC_050514.1:23169253-23186008 GCF_002922805.2 Oryzias melastigma
GTATCGTATCGTGAGGTACCCAGTGATTCCCAGCCCTACCAGAAACCAGTTCTTGTTAAGAACCGGCTCTCGATTCCCATACCAGGTCGCATTGGGGATGAAAAAAGTAAACTAATGACCAAAAATAATACAAGTTATTGCAACGTGTCCAGTAAGTTGTTGAGTTGAGCATTTGACGAGCATTTTACTTTCAATTGTGTACTTTGTGCACAATTGAAAGTAAAAAAAAATAAAATAAAATAAAAAAAAAACTCAGTTGAGATGACCTTATTATTGAGACCTGTTTGGGAGTACATCAATTTATCTCTTTTTAGGTTTAACCATTTTGCAGTTTAAGTGAACATGACCATAATTGCAATAATAAATATCCCCTAGTGGTTAAATTATAAATTCTGCTTGACTCCAGTTTATTTCATTTTAAAGCAAAGTTTAATATAGAAGCCAAAAGCTTAGAATGTTTTGGTTAGATATTTCCATTTGTGTTTGCTTAACTGTCCCGGCAGGTTATGAAATCCTTGTTGTTTGTTTGTTTATTCATAGCTGATCTTGTTTATGCGTAATTATACATATATATTGCTATCTGTATGAAATTGCTCTGAATCTGAGCAGCAATTCAGTTTCTATCCTTACAGAGACTGCTGACAAAATACTAAAATTCTGCTTTTTGTAAAAAAAAAAAAAATTAAATGGCAGCACTCCAGTGACTCTCTTTGTAATTTATTTTTATCAGTCTGTCTGTCATCGCCTGACCTTTTCTGTGCATTCAGCAGAACATTTTTAAAGGTTTAGGCCCAGTACATACACTCTTTGTATGATTATGCCCTTCACTAACCACCCACCACAGGGCAGCGTTGCTCCCACCAGAACCCCCGTCATCTCTCCTGCTTTTACCCATTTCATGAGATCTAGGTTTAGTCTCAGACTGTGACAGACACACGAGTGACAAACAGACTGGGCTCCCATTGACTGATCTCCACGTCCTTTTGTGTTGACACTGCTTACACGAGCGTTGTATAAAGCTACAAAGGTTTTCTGCTTCACACTCTGTTGGCTAATTGCATCAAAGCATTTGCAGTCTGTTGTCTCAGCCCCGGTGTTTGTACGAGCATCAAAAGGAGAGCGCTTCAGCATGTGGAGCCTTGTGCCAGATATCATCTATCCAGCACAGAGGGACGCAAGGAGGCAGAAACCAGGAAAGTGTGACAGTGGCATTTGCTTTTCTCCCACTGCACAACAAACACAACCTGACAGGAAATTCAGAAATTCAAAGTCCTCAGTCTCCCAAATAATGGGATTAATCTTTTATCGCAGCTTATCTAAGCTAAAGAAAGATGAATTTTTTGCAGCATAATAGCAGAGAGATAGAAAGATAGAAAGAGTGACAGAGACATTATAATATCTGAATATAATCCCCTGTGGTTTGCAGTTAAGAAGACAGATTATGAAAAGAAGTGCCTCCGCATAGACAGAAAATGCAGTTCTGTGTTCCAAAGCGATGGTGCGTTCGGTATGTCTGTGAGGCTGTGGGTCGTCTGTGCTCATGCAGATACCGGTGCACCGAACGAGCGTGTGTGTTTGACAGCAGGGTGGGCTGCATGGACCAGGGTGTTTCTGGAGCTAAAATGCTGGCGGTGCCTGTTCAGTCAGCCATGTGACATGATTTATGTGGGAGACATGGAGTGTAAATGTCCTGCCTGTGACCAGCAGACCAAACAACTGACCGAACCTGAGAACCAGCAAAACTGATTATATAGTGTCTTTTCCAACAACGCTCTCCTCTTTCTCATTCATCTTCTCACTTTTTTCTTTCCGCTCTCTTGTCTATTTATCTCTTGTCGTCTCTCCTCTTCTTAGCCTTTTTCTTACCTCTCTCCTCTCTGCCCATGCCCTTATTTCACTCAACCACCACCAGGAAAAGCCGCAAGATGCCTCCAACCATGTTACAACACTTCCACACCACATGTGCAACTTTGTTTTTTCTTGGAAAATGTGTTACAGATGTGTTATGTCTACAGTATATAGATAAGATATTCTGCACATGTGCTTTTTGTGCTGCAGAAAGTTTGTAGATTGTTACAGTGAGCAAGACAAAGTTTTAAAAAAGCAAATAGAAGGCAGCATACGACTTGGAATCTAAGTGTTCATAGAGCAGTTAAGTAAATACAGAAAAAGAGTGACACTATATTTTTTATCTCTAGAAATAAAAACAAGAAATGTATGTATGGCTATTTTCCTTTGTATCTATTTCATTTAGTCTGACTTGCTTATGAACATCTATATTTTAATCCATGATGATTAATCACGACTACCAACAGAAACCTAGATCATCCTCAAGAAAATCACCACACTTTATATCCTTCATCGCCAAAAAAATATATAAATTGTGACAAAATAAGCAGTGGATTTTTTAAGTTATTAAAACATGTAAAATAATAATTTAAAAAAAATTATAAATGGGGAAACACATTGACAATGCAGAGTGTTCTTCATTCTGCAAACTTGTCCTACCTAAATTTAATACTGCTTAACATGATTTGAAAAAATTATTGTTTTTGTAGGTCATACATCTAAATTATACTAATTGACAGATTTATGACTAAAGTCAGATTGTGTTCCACAGAGGTAGCAAAGTGCCTCATGAGAACATATTAAGTTGTGATATTTCTGTGAGATATTTCTAATCTTTTGTTTGGGTTTAAGTTTTTTCTGAGTTTTATGTAAAGTGAAGGTAGACATTGTTTGGAAAAGACTGGAATGTTTGTTTAAATGCCCTGTGGGAGGGGCTAAGCCTCAAATATGAGAGAACTTCTTTGAGTTTTATTAAAAGCAGTGTTGGTGACACTGGATGTAACTAGTACATCTTGCAGAAATATTTGTAGTATTTTTTTTTTAGACAAAGAACTCTGCTACAGCCATTTACCGATCATATACATGTGTGAAATACTGTCCACTACAGTAAATATTAATGAAGTTGAAGGGAGGGACATCTGGATGCAAAGAGAAGAGACAAAAGATGAAAATTGGGAGCAAAAGACTCGTCTCCTCTAGATTATGGCAGCTTCAGTTTAACATTACAGCTGACAGTGACAATTGCTCTTTTCACAAAGTGTCATTGAGTCAAATTTAACATTTTTTTGTTAAAATTGTTAAGCTAAAAATACATAGAGAAAAACATGAATTATTGTTAAACATGAGACTCAAATATCCACAATCTAAAGTTTTGGCACAAATTAATAACCTTAAAAAGAAACAGTTCTTAAAAATAAACAAGAAAAAATCCTAAAATGTAATCTTCTGACAGTTCTGTACATCATTATATACTATGCTGACCTCCATAGTAATGCTTTTTTTAGGCAAAAATGTCACTGAGTAGTGTGATAATGGTCAAATTTAAGGTTTTAAATATCGTCAAATATTTTTTTTCTTTAAAAAGTGTTTGGTTTAATCTACACTTCAGCTCAGTTTGTAATTGGACAACCAGCGTATGATGTCCTCTTGTTGTAGCACAGTGGCACAGATAAGGATGTAAAATTAGAGCGGTGAGTTTCTGTTGGAACCCCCCCAGGTTTGGGAGAGAAGCATCTGGACAATGCTTTCCCAGTGGCTCGCATGCTGGCGACTGACTGAGGAGTTCCTGTGGAGTCTGTAGATAAAACACGCCGCAGAATCCCTCTCGGCCCAGAATAACACATCATTCTGACAACTGGGCCAATTCACACTTCCAAAGAAGTGACATGGAAAGATCGACAAAAACTCTTATTTGTCTGATGAAAAGATGGCAACATACTCAAAAAAAAATGTGGTCTAAATTAATTAATTAATTAATAAATGAAGCATCTTTGTTGCAATGCGTTGATGGAGATGCGTAGAGGCATACGGGAAACAGACAGTAATCAGACGCAAACAGAAAGGTTAGATAGAATGAGGACAGCTCGGTCCGAACCAAAAGAAAGAGCAGCAGCAGATGTTCCCGTTTCCCTGCTCGCTCTGAGGCTGTATACCATCACAGCACGGCACACCCCGGGGATAAATCAGGAAAAAAAGAGGCTCTTAAAACAAAACCCAATCACCATGCTGTAGCATTAATAGGCTTCTCTCAGGTGTGTACTTTATTAAGTCTGCCATCTGTGCTCGAATCTATAGCCCTGTGCTTCATGTGTAAAACTGAAGCTTCCCCTGACTAATACTAAATCAATCACATACCTGCATGGTCTCTTTTCCTTCCCACTCCCGCCCACATTGATGCTACTGTTTGGCTGTTTCCTGAAGATGTAAATCAATTAAGATGCTCTAATTCCAACATTTCTGAAGCTCTAATGAAATTACATATTCTTTTGTAATATATATATGTAAATGTATATGTGTGTGTGTGTGTCACTTCAGTAGGCTAAAAAAGTCTGAGTATAAATCAAAAGGACTGCACAAGTCCAACACTCATGAGTCTAATTTGGGCAACCCAGTTTCCTCTCATGTCTGAGCCACTTTGTTTAAGCTTTACTCAGTTTTACATTTTCAAACCTCTTTCACACAGTTGCCTCTATTAAGATACTTCAAATACTATGGTTTAAGCTTGTCTTGAATGAAATTAAAAAACAAAAAAATGTGAGTGTGTTGAAAGTTCTCTCTGAGGTTCTTTGTTGTTTTGGAAATAGAGAGGAGCTCTGCTGTCAAAACTATGATGAAAGTTGATGAAACCCCCCTATAGTAAAGCTTTATTAGTGTTTTTTTTTTTTTTGGTGAACAGATTGTGTAATGCTTAGTTTTTGTTCCCTTGCAAAAACTTTTCTACTCTCCTATGGGAATCAGGAGATTGACAATAAGCAGGCGTAACAGAAACGCATGTAGGGATATTAAAAACTGTCAAATAAAATGTTAAAAGTTTTGAAAAGAAACTATATGATCTGCAGTTACTTTATCTAAATCCCTTAAATATTCTGTAACCTTCCAGAAATGTCTGCCAAATCCATAGTGAATGACTGTATGTGTTTTCCTTGTTACTCAAGATCAGGCCAAGGGTGCAGACTTGGGGGAAATGGAAATATTAAATATAGATGGCTGTTGCTGACAGCAGAGAAGGAGAGAAATAAACTTTTCAACCATGGAGTACCCTGTCAACACTATATGCCCCCATCTTTATTGTCAAGAGGACTCATGTCAGGCCTGTCAGAAGGTGTCTTTCTGTCCGTGGGAGTCTGCTTAGTGTGTGTTCATCTATTTTTTTTGGTAAATTTATGGATCATTTCGTTAAGGAAAAAAAAAGTCATTAGTTTCAGTCTTTAACCTCAAAAACAGTGTTTAATTGATTATTTGTATTTGACCATGGAGGGTGACTCACTTTTTGCACCACATGTCTAAAGAAAGCTTTCCACCTGCGTTTTTCCAACTCTGTATCCATTTGAGCTTCTACAACGCTAAATTGACAGGAAGGATCTGTTTCCAGTCAGCCACTCTGATGGAAAAAGTTTAACTAGGTCTCCATAATGCAGCATAGAAGGGAAAATACTCCTGTCTGAAGCCCAACCGTTACACACAATTGAGTACACTACAAAAATCCAACAAAATCCCATTATTTCTTTGCACTCACTGAGGAGTTTTACACAAAGGCTGATGTAAGATTTCTATAAGTCTACTTTCCCAAAAAAATAAGCTCACTGCATCTTTGTGCAAAAACACTGAAACATTTGTAAAGATCTTTTCAAATTTCTTCTTCACCTAAATTAACCCTTTAACACCGTAGCTTTAACTCCATTGTTGACATTCATTATATTGCTGTAACTCTTCAACAATTGATGCTATTAATGCAATTCCAGCAGATTCGGAAAAAGAAAAGCAGCTTTTGTGCAGATTTACACCATATTTGAGCCTAGTCTATGTGAAAATTTGCTCTTCAGGCTTATCTGAATCAGCTGATTCAAGATGGTTGCATAAATGGTCAAAGATTTATGGTATTTCAAAGAGAGTGTGTTATTTAGATGTCGCCTGCGACATCCTCCGTGTTAATGGGTTAAACCAAAAGATATTTTTATCTTCACTCAAATTAAACCAATATAAGAGGAACTGAACAGCACAGAAAATAATCTATTCACTGTTTTGGATATACTTGTTGAAGATATTTGAAAACACTTTGCCTCACACCAGAGAGCATAAAAGTAGGTTCTTGGCTCTGAAAAGTATATCTTTAGAGATGAAATGGAGCTAATTTGCAGCTCTGGGAAAGGAAATCAATGCTGAGTTGTTTAGAGAAAGATTGTGTGGAAGTTCTTGTCCTTCAGACACAGTTGATCAAAAACATTCACAGGCTAAATCGTCTCATGGGGATGAGTTGCCTTACTTCCAGCTCCAGCAAAATGAAACAAATTCAGTCGCCATTTTTACCCAAAACGGAGATCGCCATGTTGAAGTCAGCGTCAACGTTTCTATGGCAACTACTGCCACCAATTAGGAGTGAGCCTGTTCAAGGTCCACACCCCCTCCACATAAAGCAGTTTGAGAAAATCTGTCAATCAAACATTTGAGGTGGGGGTGAGGTGGTGGGAAAAAATAGAATTACTAAGAACATGTTAAAAAAATGGTACCAGAGCAAGAATGGTAATTCTGACTAATTTAATGACTGAGTAATAGATGTTCATTTGTCAATAGAAGTCTATGATTTTGGCTTATTGGAGCCAGCAGGTACTTCCTGTTTGGAATGCAACGATCACTTAGTCCAGTTTTCAAATACAGTCAATGGTTAGGTCTCTTTTTTTTTGGGGGGGGGCTGTTTTGATGACATATTTAAACAGAGATGCAAAACGTTTGTTTGTGTTAATTTACTTTTTTTGCTTTAAAATCTTTTTTTTTTTTTTCAAAAGTAAGTCGTGCAAAAGTTTAATTCCCCCAAAAAGTCATAGATTATTGAATCAAAGTGGAATTTTCGGATATATTCACTCTATGACTCCTATGTGAAAAGCCCTTTGCAGGACAATTCAGTTTTTGTCTCATATAGCTAAAGAAATGAGATCATAATTCTCCAGAATAAAGAAGTGGTCTTCTGCTAAAAAGAATAAGTCGTTATTATTCCAGTGATTACCCACACCAGGGTACCACTCCACTATCCTTTAATATCACTTGCAGCTCGGTAGAAGTTTCCCCAAGAAAAACCCATTTGTATCACAACTGTATAAAAAATGTATGATGAGGAGCAGTGAGAGGCCCAGCAGCAGGCACATTTTCAACCTTACAATGTGTCATTTTTCAAAGAACAGTGCGATAAAGAGAAGAATCTGCCTTGACATCTAAATTAAACAACGAGGTCCAGAGAGAAACTTATATTAAATATGAGGTATCTCCATATTGTGCCACATCCAATTCCAGTTTCTGTCTGGAAGTTTAAAACTATTGGAGGGATGATGAGTTTTGAGAAAACAACACTTTTTTTTTTTTTTTCTCCACGATAACAAACCTGATGCATATGAGACTTATTGAACGTGGAACAGTTTGGCACCCTGCAGGCGTTCCGCGAGAGTGGGCTCATTGTTTTCAGATTTTGTCTTACTTGTAATTAAGTCCTTTGAGGGTCACAAAGCAACTGTTGAAAATTCATGATAATGCAAAGTTTGATAGAATATTTATGAAGGAATGTTGTGGGATAATAAAACAGGAGTGATTCATAGCTGCTCCACACAGAGGGGAGAATTAAAGCTTGATTTCTACATTGACATCAACATTGTGATCTGCTTCACCTTCACTATATATGAAGTTTCTGCTTAATAAATGTATGAATAATTAGTTTATGCATCTCCCTAAGGTAATTTTGATATGAATGTGATATTTTTTTTATTTTTTCTTGGCAGTTTTTTCCAGATTTTACTTGCTTCTGACATTTTTCCTAACACCTTTTTATCTCATTTACCAATAAACACTAAAACCCCAGAATAAAATGTCTTTTTGTTTACTCTGCTAGGTTACACAATGTACTCACTTGCATTAAAATGCTGATTTTCATGATTCAGGTTATAGAGTTCCTCTCATTTTTCACTTTCTTTTTTTTTTTTTTTTTTTTTTTTTACCAACTGCTGTTTTATTTTGTAAGGTTTTTGTTTTCCATCAGATTTAGTTAAAACAGTGTGTCCCCAGGGTCCTGAGATGGTGACTGATTACATATTCTGTTGACGAGCTGAGCATCAGTTTGAAGTGTGTGCAGAGTTGCATAAATACCCATGTCATTATACACTGACAGTGACTTCTACTCAATATTTCCCCAGCATTAGAAAGGGTCTGTTCAGCCTTCTGTGGAGGGCTGTTGTCAGGAAGCATTAGCACTAAGGTCCTTTACATATGTTTCCATTCCTTGATATTGTAGACATTTTTTAAATTTGTTCAGCACTCGTAAACATTTGATTGATATTTACTGAGATCAATTTTGACAAATATTTCAAGGGTTTCACATCTTGGTTCAAGCTTGTTTTGTCATTTTGGAGGGAAAAAAGGTAAAACGAGAACTGAACAAAAATATTTCTCATTATCACAGAACAAATTAGGTGTTTTGGTGGTTGTTAATTAAAACAAAGTAGATGTTCGACAAAAATCAAAATGTCATATTGGTGAATCACAGAGGAACAACTCTGTGGTCCCTCTGATTGGAAGAAAGGTTCGGTTCCCATCCTGCTCATCCATTTATTGAAGTGCCTTTCGGCAAGACACCGAATCCCAAGCTATGTCTGAATTCCTTCACTACTTACTATATAGTGCAGTCGCCATTTTGTAGTGCTGTCACAATCTACATCTATGTCCGAGTTCTCACCCTAATCTATAACTACTAACAAACTATATAGTGCGGGACTATTAAAAGCAATTCAGACACCATGCTCACTACTTTTCTTTAGTTTTTCTGAAGGATGTCACCAATTTCATGAAGTGAAAATTGAATCAATACGAACATCTCACATCTATTTGTGACTCCATTGTGTTGTGATGATGAAAATGTGGATGATTTATCAAAAAAAAAAAATGTAAACATTTTTTTTTTTTGTTTGTTTGTTTGTTTGCAAAAACTGTCCAACCGCAATGCATTGTGGTCTATATTCACTAATGTAGTGAGCATCAATGCACGTTAGTTCTTCAGGAATATTCTAGTGCACTCAACTTTGAAATTGTAGATTCAGACAGCACTACAAAATGGCGAAAACACTATATAGTACACTTTATACTGAGTAGGGAAGGAATTCAGACACCCTACAATTCTAAAATGAAGTGCTCTAGAAATTCCTACAATGCTCTGCGAAAAAAAACTGTGTATTGATCCTCACTAGACTTGGTAATATGGACCACAATGCATTGTGTTTCAACCTTTTTTGCAAAAAACAAATTTTTTAAATGTAATTTTTTAATAAACCATCAAAGTATTCATCATCAGAATGCGGTGGATTTATAAATTGACATCGTAAAATGCTCACACTGCTTAGATTTTCACTTCATGAAATTGGTGATGTCAAACTTGCCATTAAAAAAATAAATAAATAAAAGTGAGCATGGTGTCAAAATTGCTTTTAAAATCCAGAGCACTAGATAGTCCTGCACTATATAGTTTTTTAGTAGTTAGGGAGTATGATGAGATTTCAGATATAGTGCAATAGTGACTGAATGGTTCTGGTGGTTATAGGTTGGTGATATAGGCAGCAGAGCCACCATGTGTGTGAGTGTGTGTGGGTGTGTGGGACTACGACTGTAAAGCGCTTTGTGTCTCCAAAGAAGGTAGAAAAGCACTATATAAGTATATGCCATTGTCTATTTATTTATATCAGGGGTGTCCAAATCCAAACCTCGAGGGCCGGTGTCCTACATGTTTTCCAACCAACCTGCATTTGAATTTCCTTATTGGCTAAACACACCTGGTCCAGTACAGTTCTGGAAAACCAGCAGGATCCTTGAAGCCTGGATTTGTACCCTCCTGATTTAGGTGTTTAAATGTGATCAAGATGCTTGTTGAAGTCCAAACTAACCACATAGGGAGGAAGAGGGATTGAAGTAAAAGATGGGAGTCTGTGTGTGTTTTGTTTTATGTGTATCTCTTGTATCTCTAATGTTTTTGGTGCATCAGTGATACAGGAAAGATGCTGTGATGCAGGAATACTAACAAGACTTTAATCTAATAAAAGGACTTTTGGGATCAATAACAAATGCTTTTCCTGAACAGGCTGAAAAATCAGGAAAAAAACGTACTTTGCGTCCTACTAAAATCAGTGTAGTAAGAGCAGAATAAGCTAGAAGAGCCACTTTCATTCATAATTTACTATCTAAAAATAATTTTCTCTTATTTTAAAAGTGGCTTTGTTTTATTTTGAGGAAATATTTTATATGAGCACAAATCTCTTTTTATTTTGAGTGTAAAAGAGGGCTTTGGTTTGAAAGGGTTCACAAAAATAATTGCCCATTTGCTGTCCTGAAAGCATCACCATTAAAAAAGTAATTGAATCATTTCTGTAATGAACAGTTATGGTGCAAGTATGCAGTATAAATAAAGCATAGCTCTGGTCAGCTCAAATTAACTATGGCTGCTGTACTATTGTGTTTGTTCTCTGACTCCTTTGAACTCAGCGCTCCCACTGTTTTCTTTCAATATTAATGCACGAATCCAGCTGTGGAAGCCTAACCTGTTTGAGATGGGAATCAATAGCCTTGTGTGGATCCATTGCTTTCCTCTTGCATCACATCCCTTGCAATGAAAGCAAGTTCAGAGCACGAGATAGATGTTTCTGATGCCTGTTCACATGTACATGTAAAACAGCATTCATTTATTCCCGCATTGTAGCAATTCCTAGTGCCAACTCTTTTTATGACCTGAGGTAATATTTATTTTTAAATAAATCCAGCACGCGTAGCTTTTATTGTATTTTAATAATAACATGCTAAATTCCTCAGAATAAATATGCATAAACACAAAACGAACCTTCAGGGTAACTGTGGAATTTATTTTGAAAGGAACAATTTATCATTCTTCAGTAAGTCATAGACGTGCTGGTTGTTTCAATTGTTGCGTGTCACACTTTAAATGTAGAGTTTAAGAGTTGGCTGTAATTGAGTGTTCTCTTAGGGGGATTCAAGTTGAAGTTAATGTTAGGGCTGTTCTGCTTTCTGGGTGGAAGTTCAGATTTTGACAAAAGTGTGTCTTGAAATGATGCTGAAAGAAACAGCTGAAAAAGTACTGGTCCTGGTAAAGGCTGAGCCAGGACACAAAATATTCCAATGATAGAAACATGATAAAACCGTCAATGGTTGGCTTAGTTATTAAAACAAAAGCAAAAAAAAAAAAAAAATTGCTTTATACGTTATTTTTTTTTGTATTTATATAGTTGTATTGGGTTGGATGGGTCAGAAGATGTTCTGACTTAAGTAGAGGGACCATTTGAGTACTGCAGGATTTAAATCCATGATGATGTAGGGTGTTACCAATACTAACCTTAGCTGCATGCCCATTTGATTCTCATTTTTGAATGCATGGTTACCCAGTGGTGTTGACTGGACAACCAGGGAGGGGCTTCTTCTTCTACTTCCTTTTCTACTGTTTACTAGCACGTGTCTGCTACCTACAGTTGGAAGAAGCTGGATGCGAAATATTGAAAATCCCAACAAATCTTGTGAATCTTGCTCCACACCAGATTTAAATGACTTGGTGTCATATAAATCCTGTCTGGCACAAACCACAATTATTCATTTTCCCTCCATGATCAATTTCAAACAGTTGGGACTGGCAGGAATTAATAGCAACACCTTACATATGTGACCACCAAATCTGACTCCCTGATTGGTCATCTTGTTTAACAGGGAACGCAAGTTCAATGACTGCATGTTTTGTACATAGAGCCCAAAAATGTTAACTTGTGTTGCTATGTGTGAACATGGGAGCCCAAAATGGCCAAATAAGTAAATTTACATAGACTTTTCATTGGAAGTGGACGCTTAAATGCACATTGCTGGGGGGCAGTCTGAACGTAGCTTTAGCCATGGTGAAGAAATTAATCAAACTGCTTAGGGGGAAAAGACAAGTGTCTTTTATAGAGATAACCAGGTCAAACGGATGCCATTAATACAGATAACGAGTGGAAGATGGAAGAGCTTCTTAAAGAAGTAATAGGCCTATAAGGGACAGAATTCTTGATAGTTTTTCTTAGCTTTAGATACTTGTTTTCTGCACAAATAAACTATTTACATTTTCTGTATTCTTTCCCTCATAGTTAAAGTGTTACAATAATGAACATTGCAGACCTCGCTCATCTTTTAATTGGGACAACTTAGAGTATCAGGGACCGCCAAATACACTTTTGCCTCACTGTAAATGTTTCCTAAAGTGACACAGAAATGTCTCTGCTCCCGAAATACAGAGAACTTGCTCCTTGTTTAGATTATATCCAACGGTCTCTTATCTTCATCTTTTATAATGTTTGTTTGTTTGTCTTCTGCTGAGAAGGTCCACCATCCCTGAACGAAAGGAAAAAGTCAATAACTTGCAATCAATGTGTTCAAAATTTTCTAAAAAGAAATTAGTTGAAATATATTCAGGTTATCAAAAAAAAAAAAATCCAACATAAGTGTTTACCATGATGATTATATTTATATCCACTAACTTGTGACCTTTTTTAATACTTAAAAATTCCCTGATCCCTCTAATCGAAATAAATTGCGACTTAAACACTCATCACATAAATATGACGGAACAAAAATATTAAAATGAAAACAAAAAAAACAATTTTAATCAAAAATGTCCAAATACTGTAGGGAAAAAAGGAAATGAGTTAGAGATTAAAAATGTAAAGAAAATCAAGCTGACGCAAACCAGCTGCAGCACACAGCATCTGAGAAAGGACATGGAGAGACAACCAGCAAACAGAAAATCAATACGTAGGTCGCCAGGCATGTGGTGGACATAACCTAAAGAGGTTGTCACAGTCCCACACAAGCTACAGCTGCACACAGCAAGGCTTATGGACACGGAAAGGGTCCAAGAGTGTAAGATGCAGACTGAGTCATCGCCACAACCCCATACGCTCCGCTCCATCCAGAAAACAAGGACAAACGGGCTTCTAAGCTGAGCTGATAGCCTTCAGCTCACTCAGAATTAGAACTGAACTTTTCTCGGTTTGAAATTTAACGATTCAGGAAGTGAACCGACTCAATTGTGTAGGAACCACTTGCACTAGCTTATGATTCATTCATTCACTTCCTGTTTTTAAGCCTTAGTCGCTGGTAATCAGAGAAGTGGAGCCCTTTCCTGCCACAATCAGGCACAAGCTGGCTTTTACCAGGACAGATCTCCAGAACATCACAGGAATAGAGATTTTTTTTCCATCGATGACAAAATTCTCCATTTTAAGTGTAAAATGACTTGATTGCATTTGAGTAAAAAACTTTTCAGATGTCACCAATTTTTATTGAAGTTTATTCAAGAAGTAAACAACTAATTTGAATACTTTATATCAAAAACATTTTCTTCATTTTTCTAGATAAGAAAAGTAGAAAATAAAGGGAAAAAAATCAGAAAAAATAAAAAAATAACTTTCTGCTAATATTAGCCGTTTGTCTCAATATTTTCTTTAACAAACTGAGAAATTGGTGTCAAGGATTGTTTAGAAGGAGTTAGGAACATGGCTGTTTCTCTGTGAATGTGTGTGAAGATGTGATTGCGACTGCAAGTCTGTAATTATCTGGAAGTGCTTTAGATCATATCCCTGCATATTAAGGCTTAACCCCTCCGCTATTTGCAAGATCCTCTGGATCATACAGTGGCCCCCCTACTTATTATGAGATGGTCTGAATGATTTAGACCCTTCTTTTCTCTAATCAAATAATTGGTTGGTGCAGATAAATAGGATATGTGTTTCAGACTGAGCCGAGAGAACACCAGAGGGACAAAGAAGAAAAAAAGAAATTTGTCCTTGTCCTGATTTTTCAAAGTTCTCTTTCCAAACAGGATGAATGATATCGCTCGTCCGAGCTAAATGGAAACGCTTGTTGCCACTTTTCATTGATTTCCTCACACTGAATTAAAGACATTAAATGGAAATATGTCTGAATGGCAGAAGTTGTAATCTGAGAGTCGACCGTACAAATACTAGAGTATGTTTTATTTATATAATTTCTTCTCTGGCCTGTTTGTCATAAATGTGGGACAAAAGGTCAAAAAGAAGCAGTTAAAGTTACCATGACACCAGGAAGAATTTAGAAAAACAAGTGTACACTTCCTGTGTGCTCTTGTTTTTGCACCCCCTTCTTCAAAAAAATTGTTTTTGTGAAATCTGATCCTGGACAAGCTTTACTATCCTGCTTAAATTAAGCTCCAAACTGTCCCTTTTTTAAACGTAAAAAATGGTTTGATTAAATGTCGGTTGCATGACCAGCATGTTTGGACAGCAGCATCATTCCAGGCTGAACAATTCCAATTCCGTTACCGCCATTTTTCAGAATCCTGTCTTGTGTCTCACAATAATGCAGTGCAAAGCGGGTGTCCCAGTGTCAGAAACTGTCACGCTCGTTGGCGGGCTGGCCGACGCTGGCACAGTGTGTAATGAGGGAGTGTCGCTGGAGCGCTGAGGGGAGACGGTAGTGACACGCCAGCGTGGGAAACTCATCTAAATCACATTACTAAATCCTACCCCCAATGCTCACATGACTGGCAGAATAACCTGCGTGGACTGTCTGTTGTTGTTGTTGCCGCTTTCTTTGGACGCACTTCTCGTGTTTGCTGAGGGCTAATAAACTAAAATCAAGCCAAAGACGCCTAAGGGCCAAACTGTTAATGTGAGGCTGGGAAAAAAATCCCTGAAAAACAAAGGTGTTACAAGCTTAATCTGAAAACAGATGAATTATTTTAATCTTTGAAATAATTCATGAACTTTGTTGTAAAATGTATGCACAAATAGGCATGCAACATGCGTGGATCCATTAAGACCTGACAAGACTCACCGAGACACTGCTGTTCCTGTTTTTGACACAGCAAACCCACAACCTCCCACTCTTGTTCTTCTAGTTACTGTTGTGTTTGGACACGTTGTTGGTTTAGCTTCTCCTCCATCCTTCGTGTATTTGAGACTTGTTAGAAATTGTTTGTGTGTTCCGAAGTTTTTTCACACTCAATCATGCACACAAGCTTGCAAAACTAGGGGGCACAAGTCCCCCCGGTAGTAACGCTCCTGCTACCAACTGGAAATAACCCTGGGTATGCTTCTGAACAAGATCTTTATGTACAATTTTAAAAACATTTTTAAATACCCACTCTTATGACATTTAACCTATTTTCAAAGTGTTCCCATTGGTCTTTTAATTATGTTGTTTTAAACTAAATCACATAACCTGTCGTATTTTAGGGCATAGTTTCTGCAGTGTCATTAGAAATTTGCCTTACCATATTCTCCAGACTATGAGTCACTCTGGAGTATAAGTCATAGAAGCCAAAAAATGAATAATGAAGAGGAAATATATATATATATAAGTTGCTCCAGAGTATAAGTCACACTTTTAAGAGAAAGGTCCAACATTTATGAACAAATTCATCAAGCCCAACATAACGTTGCATTTGATACAGAATGCGATTCATGTGTCAAATTTGAGTCCACTGCCTCTTTTTTATGTGTTCATAAACTAGACACTCCCATTGTATGTGGAGAGGCTGTCTTTTAGCCTCATCGCTACATGATGGAGGCTTTGACTGTATATCTAGATACACAGTCGGATGATGTTGAGAGGTTAAGTTTATTTATTTACAAGAGCTCTTCAAAAGTCTCTATAATCACGTCTCCATGTCTGGGTTCAGGAGAGGAGTCTTTTTCTTTTTCTTTTTCTTATGCCAATCGTTGCCTTCTAGCCTGCAGGAGCTGCATCTGAATGACGTTGTTTTAGCGGCTCTTCTGTCTGTTTGTAACCCAGTTTGATTGCTTGCTGTCCCGCATTAGTCCAAGGAGAGAAAAATGAAAACAATAATAATAATAATGTCCCGATGCAAATCAGAAAAACATCTTTACGTTCATGAGGAAAATGATCAGATTCTCAGCCATGTTTGTTTTGGACGGCGTCTCTTCTCCTACTTTTCTGTCAGCAGCAAATATTGATACACAAATCTACAGTGCCCTCTAGTGGTTGTTAGTGAGAAATAACTGATTAAAGCAACCGGTTGTTAGTGAGAAAATAATGAACATATGAGCATATTTATGTTTAAACAAATCACACCCCTGAAAAATCTATAAAAAAAATATGACTTATAGTCCAGAAAATACGGTATTTGATGAAGGAGGAAGCGCGTTCCTGGTTTTAACGCACACAGAGAAAGAGGGACACTCCTCATAGGCGTCATAAAGTACACTGCTGTTCTGAATTAAAAAAAAAATACAAAAACTCTTCATGTTGAGTAAGACTCCAGTTTTCTTTAATAAACATTTTACAAAGCATGATCAGAAGTGTTTTTAATGAGTATAGATCGGTAACAGGGATTCTGAAGGGAGGTGAGTTTCCTCCGTATTTCAGGATTTGGCATATGTCTCGGATGTCTCTGGTCCGAAACAACTTCAAGTAAGGGGGGTATACTGTACTCAGAAATGCAATTTTAGCTTGATTTTCTTCATATATTTCTTTCATCATGAGAAAAAACTACAATTACATGTTAAAAACATTAAAAACAATTTTCATCTGAGTAGACCTTAAAGGGAATAAAACAAAACAGCTTTATCCTTCTGGAAATGCCTTTAAAATCTGTTTGAATAAAGTGATCATCAGCTTTAAGCGTCAAGT
>NC_050514.1:23186060-23188047 GCF_002922805.2 Oryzias melastigma
ATTATTAAAGGAATCTTTCAATCAAATCCAACTTCTTTGTGTCATTATGGAATCATAAGTTCTGGCATACACAAAAAAGTAAAGTAAAGTTCTCACAAAGTGTATATTTCTATCATCTGGTTCAAATCCCACCTGGGTTTGCATGTTCTTCCCGTGCATGCATGGGTATTCTCCACGCACTCCGGCTTCCTCCCACAGTCCAGAAACATGCTTCATAGGTGTGTGTGGGAGTGATTGTGTGCCCTTGGACAGACTGGCAACCTGTCCAGGGTGTACCCCGCCTTAGCCTAACAGTAGTTGGGACAGGCTCCAGCAACTGTGTGACCCCAAAAAGGATATTGCAGGTTAAGAAAATGGATACCAGGATGGAAGAAAAAAGTAAATGTTTTACACATTCTGTCTTTAACGTAACTCCAATAAGAAGTGTATAATTTGTTGTGTACGTTCACTCTGAAATGTGCGTCTTTGGACTACAGCTGGTAAAGCCAAGGTGCGCAATTTTGAGTTCCAGTTAGTGCAATATTATTGCTTAATTTACTCGTCAGTGTCGCCTGACATGGGGCACAGCCAGTCAGAGAAGCAATTACAGTGCTAGCGGGAATCTAGAGTGGCATTTATATGACATTAGTGAGGCTCATTTAGCTTTCATTGTCAAACTGCAGACACTCAGGCCAGAGAGACACAGTCTGCCCCCGAGGCTAACAAGCAGTTTTTCAGAAGCAAACCTGGAGATTCAGAGCACAACTTTAAGTGCCATCTTACGACCACTGATCATCAAGTCACATTATTTGTCAACATCTTTTCTTTTTGTACTTTTGTGGATCAAAAAAAGCAGCATTATTCAGCACATTAGGGATGAAAAGGCTCTGCAGTATTTTAGAGTGCTATAAAACCATTTGTCTTTTCTTTTTACCTCCAAACTTGTTGGATTATGTACACATAATCCCTTCTGGGAGAAAACCACTGCAACTAAATACTGACAAACCTTTGAAGAAAATTCATCACAGGTGTTTAGTTTCAAAGCTTTGGGCTTTTCCACTTAAAAATCTGATTTTATGATCAACTTCTTGAATTGTCCGTGCTGTAAATTGCTGCTTGAACACATGCTAAGCTGTGTTGACATTTGAGCACTTCAGATGTAAAAGACCTGCTTCGTTAAGGATGCCGCGTCCTTCCTATAATATTGAAATGAAGGAAGATCCAAGTCATTTTAGCTCGACCATGAGGGTGACCTCTCCCTCAACCTCTATTCCCTTAATTCTAATGAAGGTCACTGAAGCCATGCAAGCTGATTTAAATATGACTTCCATTCAGTACTGAGCTCCGCACCAGGGAGCAGCAACCCCTTGACATTTAAGCTGAGCTTATGAAAGCCCAGACATATATACCTGGTGACTGGTGTTAAGTGGTATGAAACCCAAAGGATCTGGGCAGATTTTGGCCCTTTGAAGCTGACAGGCCCTCCAACTCTTGGCACGCCATGACTCCACTTTCTGATTTTTAAGTAATTTATTCAGCTGAATAATTAAGGGGCCAGTCGGCTGCAGAGAGCATGAATAGCAATAAGCACAGAGAGAATGTTCATTTCCTTCAGCGGGGAAAGTCACACTGCTAACAGCAAACTTGTATATGAAATATTATCAGAGGACTTTGGTGCTTTTATGGACGGGACCGATCCTGTACAGCGCAGAAGAAATCTTAGAAATTGTAGCAAAAATATGTTCTATTCAAAGGGATTTTTTATCAATTTCAAGTATTTATTTTTTAATTTTTGTATTCAAACTGCGCTGAGGTTTTTGCTTTTTTTTTTTTAAGTGGAAATTTTTAATTTTGCTTACTGAGAAGCACATGCAGAACCAAACAAAATTAATTATTCAAAGAATGGAGGAATTTCTAGAAATCAAAATGACAATTGAAAAAATGAAACAAAATAATGTTGAGTTTTTAAGAAGAGGGTCTTTTACCCAAACTGTGGTAAAGAGTTGAC
>NC_050514.1:23188128-23196948 GCF_002922805.2 Oryzias melastigma
AAGGAAGAAAGGAAGAAAGGAAGAAAGGAAGAAAGGAAGGAAGGACGAAAGGAAGAAAGGAAGAAAGGAAGAAAGGAAGAAAGGAAGAAAGGAAGAAAGGAAGAAAGGAAGAAAGGAAGAAAGAAAGAAAGAAAGAAAGAAAGAAAGAAAGAAAGAAAGGAAACTACATTTAGTTAGGAAGTAAAAAGGCAGATGAAATCAGAGAGCTTAATCTCAAACAAAAACTAACCACAAGAAAACAAGGGGAAAGAAGACATAACTAAACATATGACAAAAAACATAACAAAAATCATCCAAAAACAACCAGAACAATAATGGAATAAGGAGAAACCAGGTACAGTGACAAAAAAACCCCTAAACCAGATAAACAGTTGATAAAAAAGGCTAACACAAAGGCAGTACAAAAGACTAGAAAGTTACAAAAAATAAACTCATCTACGTTCTTCAGTTGATCCTTTTACTCCTAACTACCCGTGGATGCTGTTGCTGAAGGTGATATCTTGTCATTCGTTTCTCCTAAAACAAATGCTCCAGTGTT
The DNA here is from genome assembly GCF_002922805.2 of Oryzias melastigma. Lineage (NCBI taxonomy): Eukaryota > Metazoa > Chordata > Actinopteri > Beloniformes > Adrianichthyidae > Oryzias > Oryzias melastigma. Next base: position 23,188,667 of record NC_050514.1, read on the forward strand.
TGTGCATTTGTCACATTCCTGTCAGACTGCTGCTTTCATTTAGTCTAGTATATGTAACCGTCCTCGTCTCTGCTCTGCGTTGTTACTTTTTGTGTGTGCTGCACCAAGAAGCCACGTGATGCCGGAGGAATTTTATCGGAACAGCCTCCATTTATTCTGTTTATAAACAAAATATGGCGTCAGCATGTGCCGCGCTCTGACAGTGCCCAAAACTAAAACATAAAGTTCAAAATAACACAGAAATTAAATATAACGAAAAATCAATCCGCCATACTCACCTCTTCCAAATTAAGAAAGGAGAAAAAGGGAAGAGGGAGGGCGGAGCATCAACTTATTTTTGGGATCTGAAGGACCTATTTAGCATTCGACCCAATTGCCAGGTGTAAAATAAAATAAAAAAACAAAATTTTGTGTAATTATACTATACATTGTGAACCTGTTACATATAGTGGGACTTTTCCTCCTGTTTGAGGGATGACTTATTCTTTATTGTTGCCCACAAGCATGCTTAGTACAGGAGTTTAAATCTTTTTGTTTAATGATGTCATCACACTTTGGCTTGAATGTGAACTGATTGGATTATAGCAATCTCTGATGATTGGATTTCGGGGAGTTATTTTTGTTGTGTTTTTGCCTTATTTTCTTTTTAGTATTCTTCTTATTTTTCCATACCTTACAAAAATCTGACCTTGGTTTTGAACTTGTGCTTAACATAATATGAACTGAATTGAAAATAAAAAACAGGAAACAACACTGATGAAAAACTCAAACAAAGTGGAGTAAATCTCTTTAGTAAGATAATACCCAAGACTCTAAATAAAATGATATTACTGTTGGGGAGAGCCATCTCATCGACGTGACAAATGAGGAGAAAAAAAACACAAATATATGCTCCTGTCTTTGTTTCGTTGTGATTGAGGCTTCTGGGATGAGCCAGGGTCAGCTGAAATAATGGAGCACAGTGTCCATTAAAACGTACGCACAATTAGGTGGGAGGCAAACACTGCCAGTTGCTTCTGACCCCACTTCATTATTGTGCAAATGGAAAGACTTTACTTACACAGCCACTTATTCTGTTTGTTCCACGTTCACTTTCTAACAAAATACATAACCCACTTACAGTATCGTCTGAGCCGCTGTAATGATTTCAATTACTGTTGCTGCATAAACAAACAGACAAACAGGGATTCTTAGAGGAGGTAACTATTTCTGCAGAGCAAGCACAAACTGTCTCAGGCTTCCTTTCATTATCTGCCTTCACAGAACAATTGAGATGCACATTGATCTTCAAACAGCCATTTAAGGAACTAAATTGCCAAATTGAAAGGAGGCAGTACAACATAGGCAATTACAGCCCGGCAGCTCAGTTCCTTAACATCCTAATACAGACAAAAACGGTGCGCTGTTTCTCTTATCTTCACCTTCTCCTCTACAGGAGTTTTTCCTGCTTCGTCTCTGCAGACTCACATTCACAGCAGCTGTGGGACCTGTAATTTTGAGGGAGATCTCCTGCCGCTAACAAGGCAGCTCACAGCTTCTGGCCTGCTTTTGAATCTGTTGTGGGCTCAAGAGTGTCTTTGTGTGGAGTTTAGCGCATGTGAGGGGGTTTGGAAGTGGGGAGATACAAGACAACAAACAGTTTGCTCTTTAAGTCTGTGCAGACAGATGACAGATGGCAAAAGGAGACAAAAAAAGGAAGATGAGCAACAATAATGTGAATTGATTAGGTAAATAAATGAATAATTAAAGGGGCAGGTAGTGCTGTTTGACCCGCAGTAGCTACTTGCCCTCACGGCCTTTAATTACCCCTGCCACCCATATCAGAGTTGACAAATTCATGAAAAATCAACCCCACATTTTTTTCAAAATAGCAGCTTCTCTGTTGGTTTTATCTCCATAGCAACCATTTCATTTTTTGGTCGCCTCGAAGGGGTTAAGAATTGGAAAAAGTACATTTTTCAATTCCTTGGCAACAGAGTTTTTTTTGTTAACCACATCCACATTCCTGGAGCCAATGATTCATTGAATATATTCTCCCAATGTTTCAGTAAAAACTGTGCGAATAACAGGGGAACGCCACTTATGCGAGCTAGCTATGCTAACCCCGTTTAAACTTTTTTCCCCCAAGTAGTTTCTCAATGAGGCCTGAGGAGTGATGAGGCGATAGATCAAAATTCTTAGGAGTTTAAATTTGTTGAAAGTATTTTAATTATATTTTTGAAAAATTCAAGATGGCCTCTTCCCGGGGTCCAAATCTCAACAGAACTTTGGTTTTGGTTGTAGTCTTAAGCTGGTGGTGTTGTGTTCTTCTGTAGTACCTTGCGTACAGATGAATCCACAGACAATGACATGTTATAATCAAAATTATTTCAATTATCAATTTCAACACACAACGTAACAGCCTCCTCTTCTGGCATTCTTAACGCAACTCTCGTACTTATGTCATAAATTCAAGTGGGAATTTACAGCATTGCCTTGACCAAACGCTGACAGTAAAACAAAATGTAATATTCTGTCTGATTACTGCAGGTGGGGGAAATTTTGTGAAGACTGCTTAAGTTTTTTTTTTTTTTTTTCCTCTATATTGTTTATTAACAAATTAACAAATTTCCCACATTGCCATAAAATGACCACCAAGCCATAGGTCCTATGGCCATCCTATATTAAGGTAAGGTACTGCGACATACATAACCCCATGTCTGCCTCTTCTAATTGGTTAAGTAAAGTAACGCAATACTTGAAGTTGAGATTAAGTGTGTGTGAAGTGAAAATATTTAGAAGGTGCTCACGTTCATCACATGGACAGGTCTCGCAGCTGTTCTGTGCCCGAGCAAATATGAGAAGCCTCTTTCTATTGAAACCATTATCTATACTCACCTGCCTGAAGACCAGTAAAAGTTTCCTAGTAAAGAGTGCTTGTGGTGTGAAGTGATTTATCTCCCCATACACGTACTGAAGAGCTGCACAATCACCAGGAAAGCACAGCACGACAATAACGTTAAACCTTTCTTTGGATTCCCCTGACATTTGTGTTTTGGATTCATTAATGGAGTTTGAAATGTTTTTTAAGCTCCAAAAGATGGTTTCTCCTGCTTTGATGTCAACCTTTTGTTTGGAGTGATGTCGCTCACTTTGCCCCAATTTACTTTATTTACCAAATACTGGGTGTAAATTTTGATGAGTTTTTCAGTATGTGGCAGGGGCTAAATTTTGCTGAAAGGCGAAGTACGAAAGAAGTTTTGCAAAATTAATGCGGTCCTTGCCGTCAGTGACTGCTATGGGACACAATAAGTAAATTTATAAAGAATTCTGCTCAGCTTGCTTCACTAAAACCCCATGTGGAGTCTAAAACTCTGCCATATGTTGGTGTTTGAGTAGTGTCCAGTCCGTACTGTCATAGTGGGAGGAAGCTCACTGCTGCAGGTTTGTGGTACCACAGCAGTCACTCAAGAACTCAAAAACCAGATTTGAACATTGTTGTTTTTTTCATCCCTCTCCTTTTCTACTTCATGTGTGAGGGTCTGTGGAAGGTGGTGAACATTGTTGTGCACCATCTTGTACTTGTCTGTACATTCATGCATTTTTTACTTCTGTTTCATCTTCTTGAAGGACATGGGACTGGAGCCTATCCCAGCTGACTTGAGTGGTAGAGGCAGGTACACCCTGGACAGCTCATTAGTTGTTACAGTATCCATTAGAATCTGATCTGAGAAGCACAACTGTGGACTGCAAACACACAGATGGAGAATATTCAACAGAAAGGCTCAAGCTGAGTCAAATCAGAAGATCCTGTTGGCATATAATAGCACAAATCACTATGGTGCCTTTTGACAGTGGTGTTTATATTGCATAATACCTGTCAGCTGGTTATTTTAGGTGGATTTTATTTGAGCTTCCTTTTCATGTAAAGGCTTTTAATCTTTCTGAGCCGTAAGAGTCCCCGGTGACAGTTGATTAAATCGGCCTTGTTGGCCATTTGTCTTTAAACCTTGGCCTTTGAGATGTCTGATGGGACAACTGACTTTAGAAAATTTGAAGCCAAGCAACAACTAAATGTTTTATTATTCAACATAGCACAATAAAGCTTGTGGATTTGGCAAAACATTTACAGAAAAAAAATTAAGTGAGACAAATATTTCTCTGATTCATTGATCTTTCCAGGGACCAAATAAAATCAAGCATTCTACGATTGCTCTCATTCTAAAATTGCATTCCTTAATAAACTGCCTAGTAAATTCTTTTTTTTTTTCATAAAATATATATAGTTTTTTCTGTAGGTTTTTTCCAACTACATAATTTCATTCATTTTAAAAGTTTTGTTTTTAATTTATACTGTTGCTGTCTACAGTGTAGTGCAAAGATTATAGAGGAACTTCATTTTGTTGTCCTTTTTCCATTTCATTTTAATGTGAATGCAAATACAAAAACACCACCAAAGGTCCTATGGACATCCAATATTAATTGTAACTCAATTTTTTAAAATAATTTTAAGTTATTTAGTTAAATGAAAGACACTAAGCATTTGATGATCAATTTTGGCTCAAATCTGATAAAAAAATGAGCTTAAAAGACGTTGAGGTGATAACACAGCAGTAGGTGTGTGTCTGTGTGTGTGTTTGTGTTTAACATATACAGTACAAATAAATTCATTGGCAAAATATAAACCTCTGCCTGTTTGACCCGAAAGACAGAGACAATCAAATAAAAATTCAAGGGCATCCAATAGTTTTTACATCCAAATCCATAGAGGCAGTAAAAGTGATGCATTATTCAAGTCAACGATATTGGATGCTTGCTGTTGTGCAATCTTTATCTAACATTATTTATTTTACAATACACAGCATTGATTTGATATAAGAAGGGAGCTCATCTAATAATGGAGTTCGGGCTCTATCAGTGTCAGAACATCGGTCCTGTTAGAGCAGGCAATTACACCCCGTAGCAATATCCCACCCCTGTTTTACACTTACTGAAATACGCTGTGCAAGGCTGGGAATCATCCAGGTAATATGTCAGAATTCCTGCAGACAAATGGAAATGCAGTTAATGTCAGCAGTCGTATAGACTTGAGTTGCTGGAAATGAGAAGCATGATGGGTTTACATAAAGATCCGTGCTAAAAGCAGGAAAACTCCCCACCTTGCAGTGCAGTCTGCAGGTAAAATGCTGGAGGCAGGTGTGGTCTGTGGTAAACGTTTCAGTGCCAAATGCTGCAAACACCACAGGGCAACTTGGTTTTTGTAAACTTTCTAAGCTGATGGAGTCATAAACCAGATAAAATGTTATAAAAATTTAATAAAAAAAGCAAACAACTTTGAGTTTACGAGACAACAACAATCAGGGGAATTCAATTTTATTTATTTATTCACCAACAAGTCAAAGCCCATTTGTAGAAAAAAATGTACACACTAAATTCACAAAATTCCCACATTTTTCATATAAATATAAAATAATTATAATAAAACAGAGAGGTGTATTGTTTAAAATTCTCTCAAACCTTTGATTTATGTTAAAAGACATGGTTTATGAGCACAGGAGTGAGCAGTGAGAAAATAAGATGAGGAAGAGATAAAAGCATTTGTCAAAATACAGAATGTACCAAATCGGACTGTTAAAAGACAAGCAAATGAATCATGGAATAAAACAGCTTGTGGTTTGCTGTGGCACATGGAGTTCAAAGCAGCCTAACAGAAATGAAGAGTCAATCTTGTCGTCCATTATGTTCCTCAAAAAAGTTAAATCAAATTGAACGTGGCGGGATTCTAATGTTAAAATATGTTGGTAATCTAAAGATAAAATTAAATTTATAATTCAAAATATATAACATTTCTCCTTTATTTTCTTTGTCAGATAGACAGCCTTTGCCCTTTTAATCTTTTACTGATTGTAAACTTTTAAAAGTGCACATCAATTGTCTTTAACTTTCACCAAACCAATATAAGGTAAAACAAACCTTAATATATTAAGCCAGTGATTGTCAAGTTTGGTGGTAAAATGTGTGCTTGGGGACAAATGAGGATAGCTGAGGTCCATTCTGCTCAGAACAGGTACAAATGAATGAGCAATTGTGTATTTGTTCGGGGTCTGTGAAGAATCCTGCAAAGAGCTCTACTGCAAAAGCACCAGGACAGAAAAGCCGTTTAACTACCAAACTCAGCAGGCTACTCTCTTCGTGAAAAATAGGCCTTCAAAGGAAGGCGACAAAATATCCTCCCCTCATCTGAAATATCCTGGGCACACAAAGAAACTTTTTTTGAAAAATATTTGTGTACTTTTGAAATCACTGTTCCATTATTTGCCCAGAATTTTAAAGCAGGAATATTTAAATATTAGCAATCGTGTTAGAATCACATGTTCTTTATTGTAACTCATTTGTCTTCAGGATAAAGACTTTTACTTTTTAAAAATGAGCACCAAACTGTTTACCTTTATCCAATTAAACATGAGGAGGACAGGTTTGAACAAATCTAAGAACACACAAGGAGCATACTTAGAACTAATAAAATATAAATCTTTGAAAAGTCTGTAAAAACAACAAACAAAACCTTACAATTAGCTGTCATCAATTATTATTCAAATTGTTTCTTCAAGTAGAACAGAGCTAATGGTGCTGTTGCTTTTGATTTAAGTTTCAAACCTGATCCGGGAGTACCTGATTGGAATTTACTAGTATGACCTATTATACAGTGGTAATTTCCATTGTTAAAGGATTAAAGATAGGAAAAAAAACTAGATCGCCAGTTAAATTTTCTTTTTCAACAAAAATGTGTATTTTTACCGAAATGCCGGGAGGATCCAAGCAATTGAATGCAAATAAAGCAGACAAACCTCTACTTTGAGTCTGTTTTTCCCCCTCTTTCTTCATTTTTGACCTTAAAGCTGTCCCTGAGGTCTTGTTTTGTTGCTTTTTCATCCTGAAAGTTTTAAAGAAGCACTAACAGCGACAACACCACGCCCCATAACCCCCCACCTAGCTTAGAATATAAAATATAAAACAAATATTAATAAGAATTTGTACAGGGGGTGGATCTACAGGGTGCGAGGAGGGGCAGCTGTCCCCCCACAAAAATGTTTTACCCCTCTCCATTTTTTGAGTCAATATTAGTATTATTACTGACAAAGATTAAGAAATTGTCAGTACAAGCTTCTTTAAGAATTAGAACAAGCAGCTTAGCTAAAATATCTAATAATATTTAGCCAATATAAAATAATTTTTTTTCAATAATTTTGTTTGTAATTGGCTTCTACTCTGCTGTTGACATTTGCCACCTTTACAAAGTCTTCCGTCCAGCCCCCCATATAAAATGTTGTAGCTCCACCACTGGGACGGAATCCATCAAAGTGAAGACAAAGTTTAACATCATGTGTGATGCCAGAGACACGAGGAGACTTGGGTCTCAATAACCTCAGTCAGTCAGCACTTGGGTTTGATTTCTTCAACAACTTTTAAGTTTTGAGTATGTTGTGATCAAGACCTGAGACTATCTTAAAAAAATTGTAAAGGGCCCATCTTTGGTCCAAGTGGCCTGCCAAGAGATCTGCTTTGGGTGAAACTCACCCATCTGGACCCCACAAGACAGCGCGCTAAACTTTTTTTTTTTTTTTCCAACAATTTTTTATCTCCACTGGTGTCACAAGAAGACATAAAATTCTGTCCACCTTTATCATGGGAGGGATCACACATTGATAGAAAGGTGGGTCATCTGGACCCCATAAGATAGCATGAGGGATATGTGCTTTTTACACATACTATGTAGTTTAATACATGATTTAATCATAAAACTCTGTTCAATAAACACATTCTGTTGTTACAAATGTACACACAGCAGTTTTGTAAAACTACTAACATTGTTTCAGTTTTTTCAACCATTCTTCCTGTACCTCATCCTAGGTTGTGCTTTCTGTATCAAACAGCCCATTCAATTCAATAATTAGCCATGCTTGTTCAGGTGTAATAATGTCCTGGGCGCTGGCAGGTGTTAACAGATACAATCTGTTCTTTAGCATGTAAAGGACTTCCTGTCACACCCAATAACTTACTCACTTAGTTACAAAAAGTCGTTGTCAGTGGGAGAGTGTGCAGTGGCATACACACACACATTTCCCCACAGTCTCATCTCCACACACACACATCTGCCTTCTCTTGCTCACACATCTGTCTTTGTCTGTTCTAATTGTGCCCCCTCTTGGTAGCTGTGGGTAGTGTGGTTGAGGCTGTTCCTATGTTCTCTCACAGGAAAGTGTTTCTGCTGGGCAAAAACTCCCATTTTTACTCTGTCAGAT
>NC_050514.1:23197198-23241644 GCF_002922805.2 Oryzias melastigma
GAATTAATTATTATAAATCTATTCACATTTTAGCTTTAATTATTGTTTATATTTTACTGATCTTCTGCATCCATCTGTAAAATTCCTGGCATAAAGCCCAGTGAGGCAATTGTTTTGTGATATTCTGCTATATGAATAAAATTGAATTGAATTGGATTAAGTTCAGCCCACTGGATCTTGAATCCTTTAAACAAAACAAAACCTAGAAATTAAGAAAGTCACCAGCAAACCATTAAAGTCTACTGTGTCTGCAGCATCTGTCACATTCCACTTGTGATCACACATTGACCATGTCTGACAGAAGGCATGGTTGTCTAACCAAGTGCAAGGTCCAAGCTTTAACTGCTGACAATCAATGGTCCTAAATAAAAGATTTGAAAAAGTTCATGTCATATCGACCAATGTTAGTTTTTACTGAACCATGGTGAATTGCTTTTAAAGCCTTTGTTGACCCAAAACCTTTGTTTTAAAAGGTACACTTCTCGTCACAGAACCAGTCTTCTTGGCTTGAATACAGCCAAAAATATGCATCAACTTTTCTTGCACTGTTGTTTTTGTTTTGGGACCATAAAGTGGCAAAGGGAAATTACAATTTAACAAAAAAATAACTAAAAATAAACCTGGTAACCTATTGAAACTTGCAGTACAACCCTGTTTTACATGTAGTGGTACATATCTACACGTTAGGATTTCAGCATTGTTCACTATTGTTGTTTAAAAAATTAGCGTAAAAAGAAAATAAAAAATGCAGAAGAAAATGAAAGAATGGGATGTGAGAGAATCAATGTGGAGAGGCTATATTTACCATTGTCCAATTAGACAAGAGGAGACTGGAAGACACTAATGACCTGACATTTACAAACACTGAACCCTTGATTGCGATTATATTGTGCGGTTATGTGTGTTTGTGCATGCATGCGTGAGCAAGACAGCAACAGACAAGCATGCAGAATTAATGACCCAGCAGAATAAAGGAGACTGTTTGCATTTGGCTTTTACACGTCTCCTCCTACAAAGAGGCTCATCATAAAAATGACAGCATCAAAGCAGCCGTGTGAGTTTGAAGCGGCAGACTGACAAACACACTGGTGGATCCTCCAAAAAAATATATAAAAAAATAAGTAAGCACAGGTTGGAAAGAACAAAAATTGATTAGATATTACCCAAAATACAGATTATAAATAAATTACTAGTTAATCTGAGTGAGCTGATCAACACATAGAGAGGAACAGAGAAAGCCCTGTGCTGCAGGATGTCTTTTATGTGAGCTCTGGCACAGTGCAACTGGACTCCGGCATGTCAGAAACCTGGCATTATCCCCTTAATAGTTAACCAAAAACTAAATTAATAATCTAGTGGCAGCAAAAACATATTTTTTTTTAATAGAGTTTAGATAAAATTGTGTGGTCATAACAGGCATGTGTTTACATTGAGTCCATTTATAGAAAGTCTTTTTGCTACATGGTCATTTTGGCTTTCAAAAAAAAAAATGGGTTAAATGAGCCTGGTAATATATGCAACGCGCCCAGTAAAGCTTTTCTAGTGCTGATGATTCAACTGCCACCTGTCAATGATAAAACAAACGGGATTGGTGGGCAATTTTGATCTCAAACATACTAGTTAAAAATGAAAAGCAAATAAATTCCAAACCAGTAACCTAAAGTTGTTATTTTGATTAAATCTAGCTTTATAGTTTTACAAGCTTTTTTTATTTTGGTTTTAGACTTGTCGACTATTAACCAAATGCCCTCACCAGACTCTTATTAGTTTATTTTTGAAAATAACGAAAGAGTATTTTTAACATCAATATTAAAGCAAGGCTTTTAATGATTATTGCGAACTTAAAGACCCACTCCAATAACAAATCATGTTCTTGGTGTTTTTAACATGCTCTTGGAGCATTTTTTCTTATGATGGAAGACATGTAAGAATTTAAAATTAAAACTGTATTTCTGTGTTTAAATCTTGTTGGATCAGGAGCAGATGAAAACATGGGGTTTGAAAAAGCTCGGGTTTGTGACGCAGCTCCAGCCCAAAGTCTCCCATCTCCACTCCAATTCTGAAGGACCCACTTGCAGACAAACAGATCCATTAAAATCTTCATTTCCCTTGTCTGAGCTGCAGTCTGGCACAAAACTGTATGGCTAGTTAGCTCCAATATCACTTCCTTTTATTTGCTACGCTAATGTTAGCTTGTGCTTGAGAGGTGGTAAACAAAGGAATGCTGGGAATTAGTAGTGCGAACTTCTGCACCATCAGGCTAGCACACAACCCAGCGAATTTCTAATGAGGTCCTGCTGCTCTGCAGAAAATATGTCACAGACTTTTTGATTTTTGATAGCAAAAAACTATGTAATCTTCATTAATCTTCATTGGGATCAAATTTACAAAATAAATATAGTTTAAGTGGGACTTTAAGTACACTTTTGGATAAATAACAATACATAAACTACTTCCTCAGTTATTTATTTGTACTTAAAAAAAGAGTAATTTCAACGTATACAGTTAAACCAACAGTTTTAAAACCTAATGGCCAAGTGATGCCTTAGGAGCTCACTTCATCTTCAACTACTTGGTTGCATCCTCAGAAAAAAAATTCTGGACAACTGGGCCATCTGAGAAGAAACATTAGCATAGAAAGATGATCCTTTTGTGAGTACTTTGATAGGGCAGCACTGTCCATCTATAGATAACATTCTTGATGCTAACTAGAAGTTTACGGTTTCTATATAATGACTAAAGGACTGAAATAAAAAATATGTTTTTAGAGACTACAAGTTCTGAATCAACTAAAGTCAGTGGATATTAATTTCTAACTGAAACATTTACATTTACATTTAAACAAAACTGACTCTTTCTTCTGGCACATACGTCATACGCATCAATACTTCCACCTTTACTGAATCAGTAATCCTCCAATTCCCTTTGTAACCACACTCCTGTCACTTATTTGCCATTGTTGTTTTGGGTTTCCCATAATTTGCTGTTGAACTCCCCTTCATTCATGTGTTGTGAGGTTGATAGATGTTTTAAAATGTCTATGTCTTGATCAGATAAATAGAACTCAAGGATGTTTAACTGACTTTGACTGAGGCTGGGTCAAAGCTGTTTCCCTGACTCATTTTCAGAGTTTACCCCTGCATGTGCTAAAAGGATTGGTGTTCCATCTAATTGTGAATATAGTGCATCCTCAGCATAATGTCAATCAAATAATGGTAATATTTTGTGGCCAATACCAGTGATTAAGAAATGTAGCTACACCCCCTCTGGTAAAAACAGAGAAATTAATCTTATTTGTGCTGCTTATATTCATGTCCATCCTTCTGACCACAGAGAATGGTTGGATCATCCCTGTTTTTACCATATCAGCAATAAGATGCAGAGTTTTACAGCAGTTTTTTAGACTATATTTTGACAGTAGCATCAACAGAGTTTAGTCAAAAACCAGTAATGACGAGCAGAAACATCCTGAAATGTAACCGAACACCTTCAGACAAAGAAGCAGGACAGACGGATGAGGATGGATGTGGGAGGAATGACGGAAAGGGGGGGATTATGGTTACATAAAAGAAACAACATGATGAGTTCGAGCAAGGGGAGCAGCTGCATCACCAGCAAGAGAAAGAGGTGCTTGATGGTGAGATAAGTGCACAAATGGAGATGGAGAAGCTTCTGCCAACACATATAGAGGAGGAACGGTAAAGAAATAGACAGGGTGTTCCACCACATGATGAGCAAACGGTTTGATGCACCTTTATCCCTCCACAACTGAACATAGACAACACCAGGCGTCTCCTTCCCACCATTTTCTCATGCACAGTCCTTGTCAGATCTCTGCAGCCTAAAATAAGCTATTTCTGTTTTCAACAAACTTTACTCTTTATTCTACTTATATTTCTATGTGCATCTTGTAATGTAAAACAACGCATTTCTAATGTCCCAAACATTAGATTTTATCTTTAATTTTTTTGTTGTAACAGAAAAACCGAAAAAAGAAATTCTGGTATAAACTTTGCTACATTCTGTTAGACGTTTTAGGGGGTTCAGCTGCTCGAGCTCTACGAAAAACTGCTTTCCACTGTTGCATGTTTCATTGAACATTGAATTATTGGAGATACTTATCAGGTTTTTGTCTTGAGTTATTGTTTATTTATAAACAATATCCAGACTGCAGCTGAGTCCAAGCTGCATTGATTGGTTGCCAGGCAGTAATGTTTCATGACGGTAATATCCAGCTTATGGCTCAGACTCGGGCCAGAAGATTTCAATTCCACAGTCAAAAAGAATAAAAAAATATCTATAACTCTGTGTGAGCAAATATTTACAGTAGCATGCAAATTAAACCATAAACTGAATCAGAATGTTTATGTGAGTTACTGTGTTCTTATGAAATTTGTGTTTTTTATGTTTGTACCCTTTGACACCGGAGCTTTAGCTCCAGTGTTCTTTGAACAACCGTAACTCTTTAATAATTTATGCAATTGAAAGCAATTATGAGGCTGAGAAAATCAACTTTACACACAAAAAGTAAGAATTACGTTAATTGCATAAATGAGCGAAGAGTTACAGTGGTTAAAGGGTGTTTGATATTTCTTGTCAAAGCACAGGTAAAAGGTTAAGAAAGTTGAATTTGTCCTTTTTTAACCTTATTTTATAGCTACTGATGAGATCTGTCTAAATTATTTTGAATTCATTTTCACCTTGTTATGGTAACTATAACTGTTCATTTTTGAAGCTTTGGTAGTCTTTTCTTATTTTGTATTATTTCAAAATAGAATATTTTTAACGAAAAAAGACCATCAGCATCAGTGCAATCAGCATGTTGGGAGTGAGGCTCATCCTTACTGATCATGTGCTTTTGAAATTGACAAACTCAGACTTCTTTAAAGTTTAAATTCTACAGAAAAAAAATTCTTGTCTTCCAATTTAGTGATGTTGAAGGCATAAGCGCCTCATAAAATGCTTTTTTTAATCTCAAAATGGGGAGCTACATGAGGTTACAGACAGCAAAGCAGTGCTAAAGTCTTCTGCTTGTGTGTACTGTGATCAATAATGTTTTAGGCCGAATCTGAATTCTTCCTCGACTCCTTCTCCCTACCTCTACAGAGGTAGACACTCACCTGAGCACATCCACGTGAAGAAAAGAGCTCCTCCGCAGCAGCAGCAGCACAACCCTTCTGGTGGAGGGCTCTGGATCCCTCCACTAGCAGGGCTAGTTCTTATACTTCGGGCACCCCGTCCCTTAAAATGTCTCTACAATTGTAGGGGTAGCAAGAAGGGAAAAATTCAGATTCAGCCTTTGAATGATGCGTTATTTAAGATTTGAGACTATTTGAATGTCACTGCATTTGGAAGAAAAAAGTTGAAATGAATCTTGGGATTTAACTGTTCTTATGAAGCTATGTTCTGACCGTTGTCCTGCAGGGTTATGAACAGACACCATTCCTTCGCTATTCACTATATAGCGCACTAGATGGTGCGTTCACCATTTTGTAGTGCTGTCCAAATCCACAATTCCAAAATCCCAGAAGTCTTTGCAAAAAAAAAAAAACAGTGCGCATCAGTGTTCACTACATTAGCTAATACAGACCACAATGCATTGCGGTTGAACAATTTTTGCCAAAAAAGAAGTGTTTAAATGTAATTTTGTAATAAGCCATCCACGTTTTCATCATCAGAACACAGTGGATTCAAAACATATGTCGTAAAATGTTTGTTTTGATTAGATTTTAACTTTGTGAAATCAGTGATGTCATATCCACTGTTTAGAAAAAAAAGTAGTGAGCATGGTGTCCAAATTGCTTTTAGAAATAGGGTACTAGATAGTCCTGCAGTATATAGTTTTTTAGTAGTTAGGATGGGAATTCGGACATAGCCTTTTGAGAAAATGCTTCTTGGTAACTATAATTTCTTTCTTAAAATAGGAATTCTTGGTAAAAGATTTTTTTTGCCTATTAAAAGAAAATTTGTCGATAGGCTGATCATTTTTGGCTTACTTCTGAGGGGGCTGTTTTTGCAGTCTATAGAGCACATGCTATTGCATAATGAGATGAAACAGATTGAAAAAAGGGGGAAAGAATTCTTCAAATTTGATTATGTGAAATGCCAAATGGTATATTCAGCATGTATATTGTAGTAATTTTTTGTGACACATAATTGCAATGTCATTTTAACGGGAAAAAGTGCACATTACCAAATAATCAACACAGAAAATGCCAATGAATCTTTCCTAGGAATTCTATGTACAATAATTAGTGTATTTTGGGGGTACTGCTTCCATTCACATTGCGCTCAGCAGACACTTCTCTGATGAGACTTCAGAGAAACCTTTTATTATTTTTTCATTTGCTTTAGGTGAAGAGATTTTTTTTCTGAACTCAAAATCATTTTCAGCAAATTATTATTACATGTTTTTAAAAATAAAAAGTTTAATTAGGAAATGTGGAGTTTTCCTAGAGGTCCTGCTAAACAATTTTCTGAAACTTTTTATCCTTTTTCATATTTGACTTTTGTGCTGCACATGGTCATAAACAGGCCGGTCTGACACCACCTCGCTCCACAGCAAGAAAAATCCTCTCCTATCTCCTTTATCTCCAGATGCCTTGGCCGACTGCATCCCAATCCATATCCTGAGGCCCAGAGTGAGAATAATCTCTCCTCCCTCCCTTTACATCACCCTTTATCCTGATATTTCTCATAGCCTCTGCCTATATCTCCTCAGCCCTGTCCTCATTTCTGTAGCAAGCTCTGGTGAACCATTGTCCTTGCCCAGCTCATTGACGGTGCCACTAAATCACGCTGGATTCCTTCTCTCACAGAGCATTGCCTTACCTTGCCGTTGCTGCTATTGTTGGCCCGCTGCCTACTGTGATCCGCACGGTTCTGCTTAACGCCGCCTCACTGCCATCACACACACACACAGATACACACCAATTCTCATGTTCACATATCCCCATATTCTCTGCATGCTGCAGAAGAGATAAATGGCTCCTCTGTCAGCCAGCCACAAGTTGGTGGAGCCTGGGGGGGAAATAATCCATTCAAGAGCCCTGCAACATGAGGCAGGACTTGACGGGGATACTGACAAATTTAGAAGCCTGTGTTTCAGAATAGTGAATCCTCCATTTTAGCAAAATATGTTAGGAAAGTTGTTAACTAACAATCAGTTTTAAAAAGGTGTGTTTCTGTGGAGCTAATAGTTCTCTTCAGTGTGTGTTTTATTCAACAGTCGTTCATAATTGTTCATAAGTATATGTTTAATAGGCTGACAAGATACGGCAGACGCAGCACTTTTCCTGTTGGACCATCTGCTACATAAACAGGAGGATCACAGTCTGCAAATCACCCACTGATGGCACAACACCTGGAAGGAGGTGTGCAACACAGAAGTTGGTGGTGATACTTGTCACAGTTTTTTTTTTTTTTGCTGAAACTTGATGCATCAGTGCAGCTTGTGAGAGAAGACCCTAGTAGATCCCGGTTTGGTCTTCACATTTTAACATGACGGAAGATAACTCAAGCTTCCCAGTCATATGATAAGGAAAATCCGGAAAATGGATAAGAAGATTGGAAATTCCTGCTCAGACATTTGTGTTGCTTTGTTCAGTTGTCGCTTTGAGGGTGAATAGTAAGCTGTTGTTTTCAACTGTCACAAATTAATTTTTTTACATGACAGAATGAGTGCTGACAAAAGAAACCAATCGTGGATATATTTAAATAAAAAATTACAAGTTGATCATTTAAAAAATCTTTTTTTATTATTTTCCTTTTTTTTTACGCTTAAAGTGGCCATACCATGATTTTCTTCCATCTTTCAGAGTAAACTATATCTCTATAAATGATCATATAAGACCTTTGTAACACAAAAAAACAAATTATTTATGAAATATGAGTCATTTTTGTGAACTCTTTTCATACCCGGAAGTAAAATGACTCAATCTATGAGGCTCCGCCTTTCACTCCCTGAGGTTGCCACCCACTGCATGATGTCATCCTAGAGCCGTCCTTGTCAGCGTTTCACCCACAGAAAAAAAACATCAAATTTTTACAAATATTGATTTACATACATACTGTGTAGTTCGACTGTTTATCCACAAAATTTGGGACACATAGGATGCTGATGGCTAATGGGTTCATTTTGCACACGAAGCTAGCTCATCATTGCTAGCTCAAGCTGCTAGCTTTGCAGAGAAAGGGTTTGTGTTACCATGGGGGCGGAGCAGAAGATTCCCGAGGGGCTGTTCCATTGACATCAACGGTCTATGGGCAGATCTCACCTTGTGACATCAGCACATGAGGACCTGCTCGTTTCATGGGAAAGGGGAGGATGCTGTTGAAAGAGCAAGTTTTCAGAGGATTGCTCAGAAATGCATAAATGGATCAAAATACCAGATGTTTATAGTGAGGAATGAACAGTTTCGTACACTTAAAAGCTCAAAAAGTAGATTTTGCATGGTATGGCCCCTTTTAATATATTTCTTAACATTTAAATTTGATTAAAAAGTCTGTCAATTGTAAAAAAAAGAGAAGAAAAAAACGACATTAAGAAAAAGAAATTCAAATGTGAACACATTGAAGGTTCTCATGCTGCTTTGCTTGTATCATCTGTCTACCCACACACTGTCATTTCAGGCATCGGGACATTAAAATGTAAAGCAGGACATATCTTCCTTCTAAGATTTATAAGAACTTGAAAGCTAAATAAACTTCTAGAATTTTAACATATTTCACAACTGTGTGATAGGATGCATGAGTCGTCCAGTAAGAGGCTGCTGCCATTGTTATAGAAAAAGAAGTGATAGATGTTGCCATTCACGTCAATTCAGGACCCAAAGTTTCCCACAAGAAAATTGAAAAGAGCATGGAGATTGGCCTTATGCATCCTCCTGCCACCTCTTCACCAGATACGGGCAGCACTCTCACTCTGCACGATGCAAAGGAGGAGGGGGTGATCCACAAAGCAAGGAAGATGAAAAGCATTCATTTGTAGATGTGTTGTGATGCTTACATCCTCACAGTTTGGTTCCGTTCCCTTTGGCAGTTGACAAGGAGAGCAAATCGTAATTGCTGGAAGTCTAAAGTAGATGAAAAAAAACATCTTTAGACTCTTTTTTGCAGCATTTATCCTAACTTTAGGCTTTTATTTGTCTCCCTTTTTATTCATTTGAGAACTATCAATTTTTGGTAAAATGATATGGATTTTCACCAGTTTTTCACATCTTGTGTCTTCACATTTTTATGGTGGTGGTACTTTTTATAAATTCTTCTGTATAGGTAAGATTTTGAGATAGACACTGGCTGCCCTTTTACTTAATTTTAGTCCTTTTTCCATGACTTTCAGAGGATTCAAAATAGGTTCCCTTGAGTTAGTTACATGTTTTATGCTTGAATTATTCAAAGTTGGAGTTGAGATGCTAAATAAGCAAAGAGCAAAACAGTGACTAAACTCCAGTGAAAATGGCCAGGTAACACAAGCAGAATGAAAATGAGAGACAGGAAAATCTTTACAGAAATCCAGAAAAGTAGTGGTGTCTGTGCTAAACAAAATCTGTGAGTTTAGTACAACAGAACATTTTTTTAGTTCTCACTTTTTGCACTGAAATGAATTATTGTTGCTTTTGAAAGTTTTAGTTAACTCCTGATTGATGAATGACCAAAAACAAGCAGAAGTTGGACATGGCGTAATAAAGCAAGAATCTTATCTTTTATTAATATTCTGCTGGAGTGTTTCTGTGTCTGCAAGGAAGCCTTCCACTCTGTCTCCTCCTCTCACCAGCTGTCTGTTCTCTTAATTGGAGCTGGGAGTCCAGGACCCCTTCTGACCGCAGCAAACACCCCTGGGAGCCAGCTAGGTGCAACAAGGCTCTGTGTGGGTGTGTTTCTGTGCATGTGTGAGTGTGTGTGTGGCGTGTATGAGAGGGAAAATGAAATACCAGGGAGCTGTTCTTAGCTTTACCATGCACAAAAGTGACAAAAGAAACATGTGCTATAGTGCTGATTTAAGAGGTTAGAAATTTTAGTTACAAGTACAAAAATCGGTAGAAAATTATTTCCTAATAAATGTTTTGGTTTCTAATAACCAAATATTGGCTTTTTTACTACAGTGATCACGCACTAAATATGACATCTTATTCGGTCAATCAATGTCAAATTTACAGAAACCTTCAAAAATAAGCAGATCTTTGGTTTCATTCTATAAATATTCTACACAGGCTTGAACTTTGAAAGTGTTTAGTGAGAGAGAAAAGTGTGAAAGTAATGCTTGTCTGAGGAAAGTGAATGGAGTGAATGGTGAGGAGTCTAACAGCCTTAAAACATCCATATTAATTATAAAAAAATAAGGTGGACTACTTAGCAAATTTCAGTAATCATGGGTAATTATTAGAGCAGAACTCTGATGAAGCACTGTAGTGGAAATGTACTCTTGCATCATAGAGTTATTGCAGCATAATGAAACAATATGATTGAAGATAAAAACTCTTTATTTTAAATTTGCCTCAATTTTTTACATGTTTGGATTTTATATTAACAGCTTCTCATTTAATTTACTGTTGTTCACTTCATTTGTCATAAATTCTTTAACAGCTAAGACTTAGTCGCATAATTAGCTTTCATTTGAGCAGCATAATCCTATTGGTTTGGCCTACTTTCAGACCACTTCATCTTAGAAGAATCTTGAAATGTGGTAAATACAGCTTTCATTCACTACTCCTGGTTAATGACAGACAGAAAGGTTTATGTTTAAGACAGAAAGACATTGCAGTTTTTTCCAAATTCTTCTTGTACCACACCATTTTTTAGTTATGCTGTGCTTTGTCTTAGTAAGTTTCTGTTCTGTCTCCGTTCAACTCTTAAGACACGTTCATAGGGCACTGGATGCATAGTCCGTGGTATTCTCACTCAACAGGGGTTCGTTGCTTTAGACGCGAGGCTCTTTTAATACACACACACCACCAAACCCACCAACACCCCTCTATCGGCATAGTTGTGCAGATGCTGAGTGTATTGGGGCTACTAAAGGCAGATATATGGTATGTGTAATTCTTATATACAGTTAATGAGTTACACACACATCTGTTGGCTGAAATAGTCTTCACATTATAAACTAGTCAAAATGTGCACAATAGAACTAACATTGACCGTAAGTTAAAGTTTACAGAACACAATGCCTTCAGTACTCTTGTCACTGTTGATCACAGCCAGTCTCAAAAGTCAAACATGACGATAACAGAAAGAGACACTTGTCACACCTCTTTTGACGATGACCTGCAGGGATGGAGTGTGAAAGGAACAACTGGTGGGGGGAATTTTATACGGTCAGTTAGAATTCACAAGAGGAAAGTTACCCAAAAAAAAGTGATCATCTTTAGTTCTATCTTTGTAAAAATGCCTGAAGACATGAGTTTTTCTGCAAGTTTCCTGCAAGCTACCAGCAGGAAGTTGCTGGAGAAGCCATTTAGTTTCTGTTTTGCTTCTCCTTGTTGATGATTTAGACTAAAAAAAATGTTACGGACAACCTCCCCTCCTCCTAATAAAGCAAGATTTGTCAAAGTAAATCTTTTCAACAGCAATTATTCATCCATTGATTGATAAAAGGTCTTTAATCAGGGAAAAAATCAGCACGACATTTCTTAAATGATTATGGTATTGACTAGATAAACGCAAACTGTAAGTGCATTAGGCTGCGCCTTCATGCATGCCTGATGGAATTGTGCCAGGCTTATCGCTTCTGTTTTTTTAATATTAAGATTAATAAATAAATTATCTGAAATGTTGTGCTTGACAGCAACAAATGAGCACAGTTACCCTCAGTGATGGTCTGTGAATTACTCTGCTTCTTTTATGGATTTCCATCAACTCTCCATTTATCCAAGTCAGCCTTTGCGTCAAAATAAAAAAAGTTTTTTTTGTCATTATCTATCAGCTCTAATTAAATCAAAGCATAACTTGAGCACGAAGCAAATTTTCTCTTTCGTGTAAGGTTGCAGATGCTATTTTTATATGTGTAAGTGCTTGATTCTAAGTGTGTCTGGTAGGAATTGACCATAGGTGTATCGACTGGAAGGATAGATTCACCAGTGATCTTGCGAGCTTTGCAGAAAACCAGCTGCATGCATTTTCAGACAATTAAACTCAGTTAATTTGTGTGGCACTAATTTACAAAGAAATGAATCTCAGAGTACTTTACAAGGGAAAGGAAAGTATACTTAAACATAAAGTTAAATCAAGTTATTTACAAGTTAAATCAATCTTGTTTTTGCATAGATGCATATTCTATGCCTGTTACATCAAATCGACCTTTGACACTAAGTCCATCTATGTGAGATGTCAGAGTCAAAGGTTAGGGGAAGGTCACATTTGAACAAAAGCACGAATTTCAATTACATTAAGTAATCATTTACATTTAGTCTGGCATGAAGGTATTTGATGAATTATGTTACAAAACCTTGTTTACCCATTAAATGATGATTAAAAGATGGCTGTGTTCATATGAAAAAGGCATTCAAGCAGCCACTTCCAGTAAGAGTCTATGTAAATGTACATTTAGGACTTCTGCGTTCAAAACTTAAACATTCACACATAGCTATACAAGTTCCTATGACCATTTTTGGGATCCACGTACAAAATCCACTGCCATTGTACAACCATTGAAAGTTAAACCAGTTAAAATTTTGACCAATCAAGGACTCAGATTTGGTAACGGCGTATGGATGGCATCTCTTTTAATTCACGGAAGTGTTAACCATTAGAAGATTGACCATGACAGAGAAATTTAATTGGGGTACCAAGTCTTTCCTTTTTCGGCTGTGAAAAAAAAAAGCCTTGAGTAAGGTTCACAAGATTTTCACCACTTTGACATTTCGCATCAAGCCTCTTCCAACTGTAGATGGCGATTATGCACTATTAAATAGTGGAAAAAGAGGAAGAAGCCCTACCCAGTTGGTTCATTGTGAATACAATGAGCTAACTGCGTTTAGTGCAGGGGTCTGCAACCAGTGGCTCTGGAGTCACTTGTGGCTCTTTTACCTCTCCATAATGGTTCTCTGGCTTAAAAAAGTAATAGTATTTTATTAAAGTAGCACTTATTTAATTTAGATTAGTTACGTTTATAAATATTTGGCTGAGGTTCACCTCAAAGATAAAATGTAAAGGTTTTTACATCCCTGCTGACTTGAAGAGGTCTTGTTTGATCTATGCTTTCTCCAGAATACACCAATTTCAAATACTAAGCAAAACATTGGTAAAAAAAAAAAAAAAAAAAAAAAAAAGTCAGATCCACCATTAGTTTAAAGCACATATTATCTTATGATGGCCAGAGCTGCACTGGGATGATCTGGTCTGACACAAGGTTTCTTTTATTTTGAAAGGAAATTATACGAGCTTCTGTCAAACGTAAAAAATAATTTCACATTTTGAGTAAATTCTAGTTTCTTTTTATATTACTGTTTTTATTCAAATTCAAATGGATTTTATTTATAAAGCACTTTTCATACAAAAATACATCTCAAAGTGTACAAATAGAAACGTGCACATACAAACTTATATATTAAAAATAAATAAAATATGAGTAAATAAAAATAAACAGAGAAAGAAACCTGAAGACGCTGTTAGCCCTAACCTCCTGTCAGCTGGTCATCTACGTCCTGACCCAAGGAGCCAGAGTCCCACGATCTGCAGCCTTCCACCAGCCAAGGAGAAACCAGGGTGAGGGAACAATGGGGACAAGCAGGGCCATGACCCACGGCCCGAAAACAGACGACCCCCAAGAGTGAGAAGACACTAGTTTAAAAGCAAAGATGAAGTAAAAGAAACAAGCTAATAAATACATTAAATAAAATAAAGAAGTTAATAATAGTTATAGTATATGAAATAGTAATAATTCATAAAAACAGGTAAAGACTACGATACCATATATAAAATTATAATTAGCATAATAAAAAAAACATAAACATTTAAAGCTAACCTGAAAAAATGATTTTTGAAGTTTTTTAAAAAGTTCATGAAGTCCTCACCTCCTCAGGTAGACTGTTCCACAGGCGAGACCCAAAGTGCTGGAACGAGGCCACGCTCTGGGTTTTTGTTCCAACTCTAGGCTCTTTCAGCAGTCCTGCACCTGAGGACCTGAGGGCTCTTGGAGGCTCATAGACTAAAAGTAACTCAGATAGATAAGAAGGTCTAAGACCACTAACACTCTTATAAACCAATAAAAGAATCTTAAAATCAATCCTGAAACTGACAAGGAGCCAGTACAGGAACTTTAAAATCGGTGTAATGTGCTCCTTTTTCTGGTTTGTGTCATGATTCTGTGATCTGGTTTTGTGTTCCCCTGTCAGTTTCACCATTTTCAGGTTAAATCATGCACATCTGTTTTCATTTAGTTAATCAACCTCAGTGTATTTAAGTGTCTGGTTTTCAGTTTCTCATTGTCAGGTCATCTGTTCTGTTATGTCACGTCACTGGTTTGGTTTCTCCTGGTTTTGTCATGTTTTGAGTTTTTAAGTAAATCTTTGAGTTTCTGCCACCATGTCCTGTCTCCTGCGTTTGGGTCCTCCACCACCACCTATGACAGTTTGGGTCAAAAGTCTGCAGCTAGGTTCTGGACCAGCTGCGGCCGATTAATTGTGTTTTTATTTAAACCGGAAAGAAGAGCATTACAGGAATGTAATCTAGATCTTTTAAAAGCCTGAATTAAAATTTCAGCACTGGCTCTGGAGAGAGAAGGTCTGACTATGGAAATATTACACAGATGATAGAAAGCAGTCTTAGTCTGTGTCTGCTTCAAAGCTAAGGTCTGCATCTATAATTACACCTTTCTTCTTTTATGGCATTACATTACAATAATGCCACAAAAGAAGCATAATTCATATGTATTATTTAAAAAATACATTGTAATGAATACACAGCAATTTCAAAATAAGACTTTGCAGCTCCTACTAAGTTTTGACCAGTGGAAAACAAGCCCAAATGGCTCTTTTATTGCTAAAGGTTGCAGACCCCTGTTTTAGTTTGTTCTTGAAAACACATCACATGTGTCCATAGCTTATGGGTTTTAACACACCCTGACCCTTCTTGACCTAATACTTTTTGGAACACACCCAGAGAGATCAGACACAGAGCCGAGGGTCAAACTGTTAATGAAGACCACACCTCCACTAGGCCCTGGATCAGACTAGTGGACCCAACCTTCACTAGCTTCAGAACTCACTGAATCCCTTTTGAGGACACCGTGATGCTGGAGCTAACCCAGCTACTGTTGGGATGGATGGATGGATCTTCACGCAAGCTCAATTTCTTGGTGAACAAATCTGGATACAGTAAAATACAGGAGCAAGAAACTATTTGTCAAAGAATTTTACCAATTATTTTGAGTATTAGCAAGCTATCAGCACCAAGAAATCCCCCAGAGAACCCACGTACATGTGGTTGATTTCAGCCAGATAATAATTAATAAAATTGTATTCATGGCATTGCAGGGAGAGCAATTGCTTGCTGGCAAGCTGTCACCCAAAAGTTATTTTGTGATAGAAAAGAACGGCAGGATGATCATTAAATGATCAATCATCAATTTGTCAAAAAAGAAAAACTGTGAACAAACTTACAGTAGGCTAACCTGGTAGTCCTAATTGGTCTCCTAGCAGCAACCAGATCCATCCCTGCTGAGCTTCAGAGATCAGACAGAATCAGGCATGGTCAGCACGGTTTGTTCGTACGTAATGAGGGAGATCACAGATGAGGCCTTTGTGGCTGCATTTTACCATTCTGTCAGCTTGATTTAAAGAAATCCTGAATGATAAATGACGATGTCGCTGTTGTTGATGTTATGATTCAAAGTTCTCATTCTTTCTGGATTTTTCCCAAAAGTTGTGTCAAGGAACCAGAGGAAGCTATGTCGGGCTAAAGCTAAAACAGTAAGGACGTGCAAATGCTGAAACGATTATGCTTAAGCAGCTTTAAAAACACAGTGATCAACAAAAGTTGTTGGCAACATGCGTACCTGACAATTCCAGGCTTATTGTGTCATAGCGTTTATCTTTGATACTATAAGCAAGGTTGAATCTGGTTACAAGGTTTCAGATCCGTAACGCCAGGTTCAGAATGTTTGTAGTTCTCACTTAGAAATAAAAGGCAAATTAATAAAACCTATAGGTTGACCTAGTGTCTTTTGCATATCACAGACCAGCATTTGGGAAAAATGCTATTCATCCAATGTTTCTCATTAAATCTCTGACTGACAGAGTGCTTTTTAGGGCATGCCCTACTGTTGTTTTCTCATAAAATCATATCCACCTTAAAAAAATATTTTTTTTTTTTTCAAAGGCTATAACTTTCTACTTATGAGTACTAAAAAAATGACCCAGAAGAAGAAGCTGGAAGATGGAATTTAAAGACAATTACAAGCTCCATGTTTATCTCCTCATTCATTCTAATTATGATTCCACTGTAAACCTGGGGATTGTAGTTCATGGAGGTATCTGATTCAACCAACAAGTTCCTGAGAAAATGCTGTGATTCACTTCCCATTTGAACATTCAACAAAAAACTTAGACTATCACTTGACTTACGTTTAGCTCAGTAAAATGATTCAAAACTTGCCGTTCTTTTATTTTTTTTCATAGAACAAGGGGGTTCCACTTATGTGATTATTTTGTTGAGTCTTTATGGACGTCAAACAGGCACTCATAAGGAAAAGGTCTTAACCGTCACAATATTAATTCAGACAACCAAATCAAATCATGGCTTGAACATCATCATGATGAGACTTGAATGATCACAATGAACCAAGGTCTAAAGCTGAAACTCCTAAGTTTAAAACAACTGGGGGTTAAAAAAAGGAAAAAACTTCATTTTTATATTTTAATTTGTCTTGTCTGTGCCAAAAGCAAACTACAAAACAAGAGAACGTCTTTTTTAGGTTGACACCACTCCCACCTGTCCCTGCACCAGATTGATTTCCTTGTGACCTTTCAAAAACAGCTGAACTCGTTCGTTTTAGTTAAGTGTTCTTTTCACCATTTTGCTTCATAGAAATAATCTTTAAGCACTTTGTGATTTTATCCATGGAATGTGCAGCAGAAGATACAAAATATGTTATAAAAAGGAAATAATCCTTCTAATAGTTTCTTGAGGTTGTTGCATTCAAAGTAACACTCGTTTGCTGCCATAAATTCTTCTTGGCAGCCTTGGTTGAAGTAAAGAAGGTTGTTGAATCAGATTAAAGTCTGAATTGATAGATCTGCATAAGACAAACATGAAATGAGCTATCGGAAAAAAGCTCTGAAAAAAAAACAGATTTGTTGTCGCTTCATTCATTTTTTTTTTATGTCCACTTTAAAAAATAGATATTTTGTGATTGACATTTAAATTTTTGTTTGGCAGATGTTTAAGGGTTGCAAAAATATAAATAACATAGATTGTACCATACTTTTAATTTACCAACCTTGTCAATAATTAAAATCAGCAAGAATAAAAAGTAAAAAGCAAAAATCACTTGAAATAAGGTACCCAACAAAATAAAACAGAACTTGGTAGAAGCAGGACTACAAACATGCCAAAACACAAAAGAACGAAAAGATTAAAAAAACAACTACAAAAACAACTAAAAACAGTAAATCTACTAAACAAAACAAGGTAATGATATCCCATAAATGGCAAAAACAGATTTTACCCTTAATATGTCTAGTAGTGTAGTGCTGGTTTTAATGGATTTTCTGTATCTGGGAAATAAAACCTGACACACTTGATGGTTGGGGAAAAAACAAAAAATGAGATACACAAAGACACAAAGTACCCTGGATATGGAGCAGAAAATGCTCCAGGCTGAAGAGAAAACAGGAGCTTGGTTACATTTTCATTAGTCTTTTTTCATTTGTTCAGATATTCCAGGCTGTTGGTGCTTTTACCTAACCCATTTCTAGTTTCAACTGGCACAAAGCAGGACTGTGTTCTCTCTCTTGTCAGCCATGAGTGAGAGCTTAATGAGGAGAAAGGTGAGCTTGGTATCAGAATAACATAAAAAAAACAAGAAAAAGAAAGGAGCTCAAAGCTGCTCCTATGCTAATGGCCTTAATGGGCTTGAAAGTGACAACAGCTTGATAATGTCTCTTCATGTGGGCTTAAACATGCATGTATGGGAAAGTTAGGGGGGGATTTTTGCTATGTGGAGATGCTTTTAGAAGTTTTCATTATGTTTTTTCTAATCTTCAGAAAGTTGGGTTTGTTCCCTCAGCATTCTTTCTGATTTCCAACTAATGTAGATTATATTCTTTCAACATAATTGGAAGCTTTGTACCCCTCACATATACATGTTTGAATAACCAGGCTCCATTTTAACAGATTTTAATATAAAACGACCATCTCCCACTGCGTAAAAATGACAAAGACGATGACTGTTACACTTCAGGACTGGTGTAGTGACTGTACACACCTAACTTGCCTTGTTCCATAACCATTAAGAAACTCTTTTGCTCCCTAAAAATCATACTTTCAAATGTTTTAGCTAAAATGTGGCAATTCTCAAATCACTTTTCTGATCTTACCTTGCAGCACTTCCTTGTTCCACAAAGGACCTCCTCACAAGCAATTATATATGGAGCTGTCTTGCTTTAAGAGCAAAACTTTGTATGTTTTATTTGTTTTAGACTCTGATTTAGGAAAGTTTTTGTAGATAATTTGGAAGCCCTGTGATGGACTAGTGAACTGACTGTGGTTTCTTTGCCCAAAAGTAGCTGGGGAGTTTTCAGTAACTCTGTAACCTTAAACAAGCAAGTTTAGAAAATGGATATATGTTGATCTAGAAAAGTATTGAGTTAATACTACTGTCACAAATACAACCTCCATTCCTGCCACCCGCCTGTCACTGGTCTGCCACTGGGAAACCTCTAAATGTGTCCAGGCGGCCAAAGACCAACGTCGAAAAATTATCTAGTCGTAAAATTTTAACTTTTTCCTAAAACCTCCACGGCCATGTAAAAATGCGACTGTCACTTTCAGATTACAAATGCCCCTGCCACCATCTATCCATTTTCAACATCCACCTGCCAATGTTGCTGAAAAATTTGCATTTAACTTGCATGGTGGAATTTTGGGATATGTGAGCGTAGTATTTGTCCTTCAACTTAAGAGAAGGGGGGATCCAACAGTTGTTTGGCAAACTGTTTGCAAACGGACATAAAATTAAAGACAGAAGAAAAATAGCTCTATATATCAGATAAGAATCATCCCGTGCTACACTTCAGGATGAGTCCTTCACTGTTATCTTACCATGGAAAGTTAAAACACTGAACACCAACAATGATCCTTTACCAAAGTTGGTTTTAGCGTGATCCAAAAATAGGTGTCCCAGTGACTTGGTGGCCAAACCATCCTTGCTGAAGCAGTGGCAGTATTTGTAAAAGCCCTAAAAGCCCAGGTGTCTGGAAAGTGTCAGTTGAGAGCATGGCTGGATAATGAGCTCCCTTGGAGAGGGTCAGTAGTTAGCCAAAGCAATTGCTGTGCTCCGTGATAAAGGTCACGTACCTCAAGGGAAAAAATGTCACAGAGTGATATGAGCACCAAGGAAAAGAAGAATGGCTAAGATTTAATCTGCTATAAAACAAAAAACAAAAATAACTGAAAGACAGAGTTCTCCTGGGAGAGGCGACAGGTCCAATATTTGGTGTGCTTTACTATCCTGGATTTGATAAACTGCTCTGCCACACTGAGGCTATTGGACTTCAATTCTTCAGTACTATTTGTCTGATCATTCAGTGAACTTGCCAACTGATATTTCTACTTTTGAAAACAATTTATATTAGCTTTGCAGAACTTTAAAAAAAATCCTTATTTTCCATTAAAAAAAAATTGACCATTTGGTCATTTCTCAGACCAAGTTAGATAAAGTAAACAAGAGTTTCATTAAATTGTGTGGAAATGATTCATTTTATCATAAACCAACAAGGGGAGCCAACAAAACCAAGAAAGCAGATATTGTCTGTTACTGGGCACAATGCCATCAAGGGTCTTTTTGCTTTTGTTTTCTGCAAAAGTTGCTGATTTTTGTGTGTTTTATTACCTATAAATGATAACTTACAATAACAAAATACTAAGGTAAAGCTAAAATAATCAAAAACATTTTTGAAGGGCTTCAAACCTCTGCACAGCCATGGAACAGCTCCAAAAAAACTCTTCCTCCACACCTTTCCGGTGTCGGTTGTGGGAGGTTAGGTCTGTCTGTGTGACATTCACCCACTGTGTGCATCCTGACAATTGATATGGAGGTGGAAAAGGCACTACAGCTTACATTTCTGGTTTGCCAAGATAATTCCACTTCCAGCAGACTGCCGGCTCATATTCTCTTGTTCTAGTCACAGATTTTCATCCACAGGATTTTCAACCATCAATCTATGGATGGCTCTCACTCCATCGCATTTTTATTGGCGAGACATTTTCATCCCCCTGAGGGGCCATGCTTGAGAGGCACCAAGTACTTTGACAGTGTGGACCTTCTGAAATGTCACGTCATCATAGTCTAATTGAGGTGTATGTACAAAAAAGAGTTGTCAAACCCCAGAGCTGCTGCTTTTTTTTTATTCTACCACAATTTATTCATTTTTAAACTAAACGTAAAGGACTATAACTGGAAAATATCCAGTGAAATTATTATTTATTTATTTTTTTAATTTAATATTTCACAAAACCAAACACAGCTGTCAATGATTGACCATAATGAATAATCTAGACTGCAGCACCAACACTTGATATGGGATGGCTGCACAGAGCATAAATCCTGTAGCATCAGTTTTGGCTATCATATTCTCAAATGACTAAAAAAAATATATTATTGGAGATGCACCACCCATGTCTAGGCTTTACTATCTTTAAATGTTCTTGTTTTGTCAACCTAAAACTGTTTGATCAAAATTCCTACTCAGTTTTCACCCATAATCGATTAACTAACTAATTAATCTGTGGCAAACATTACCTTTAAAATAATTCTTTAAAATACCCTGTTCAATTTCTCTACACTATGAAGGTTATAAAATTCATTTTTATTAGTGTCCCCATCTAGCAGTAGGCACTAGATTGTCTCAGCTCTTATTTAGAGAACCACAGAAAGAATCCAGTTTTCACAGAAAGAATCCAGTTTTCACAGGCTTCTTTTGTACTTGACCTGTGTTTCAGTTTCTGACTGAATCTGTTTGGTTTGTGTTCTGACCACCTTCTGCTCAGTGCTCTAGAGTTTCACAGATGTTGGTTTGGGCTTTGTTTGATACATTTTTTGGTAATGGATCGTGTTCCCAACTGAACCAGTTTTTGTAAAAGAAGTGTCTGTATGAGAAGAGAAACAGGAAATGTTAACTTGGTCTTGTATCCTAAAAGGCCATCACGTGGTGACCTAAATGCAAGTTTTTCAGCAAAATCAGCATTTGTAATCAGGAAGCGATAGTCACATTTTTTGCACTTCACGTGACTACCACAGAAGTTTTAGGAAAAAGTTAACATTTTACGACGACCTGATTTTTTTGACATCTGTTAGTGGCTGTCCTGTGACAGACAGGTGGCAGGAAGGAAGCAGCACAATAATTGATTGATAGGAGGGTCTTCAAAGTCCCCAAAATGATCTGATGATCGGCTGATTTCAGATTGCCACCATCCAACCACCCCTGGTCTGCTGTCCCACTGCTACTATCCGATTGCTAGAAATTGTACGATAGCAGTGCAGGTACTCAACGATGGATGTTGATGTGGGCAGGGGGCCTGGTGATGACCAGACGTCAATCTGGCGATCCTAGTCACCGTGGGTGCAAATGGGGAGACACCATTAAAGCCATTGATAACACCACTGCGACTATGAGACCTGCGTATTGACGGATTGAGGTTAGTGCTGAGAAGAATACGAAGAAGACAGAACATAGTGCAAAATCTGAGTTGTGAATGACCAATAGTGCAGAATGGCTCACTTTTATATAGCCCCTGGGATTCTGGATATGGATGGCCGCCATCTGGAAACATTTACACATCTTCCAATCAGAGTTGCTGCCATTTACCGCCATTTTAATTAATGATCACGGCAAAGATTTTTTTTTTTAATCGGGCCACGGCATGAAAGCTTTAAGATTCTGCCAATGCCTCCACATGGCATGGTGGCAGTTGTAGCATAAACAGATTTCTTTGAATTTCAACAAAGAAATCTCCTGATAAATTAACAAACACATTATTTTAGAAAATATAAATATGATGACAATCATAATCCTTACTGAAGAAGAACATATAATCTTAAATAAAAAAAACCTGCAAAATATGCTTTGATTTCTACAGTAATTATTTAGGAACTTCAATCTAAAAAAAAAAAAAAATCAAAAATACAGCTGAGGAGTAAATTAGTGGTAGTTATTAATACTTAACCAGGCAGCCATGTTTAAATGTGACTTTACTTTATACAGGATCAATAGAATCATTATCTGAGGTTGTATATACAACACATAAATACATTTTCTCTGTCACTTCAGATAATGGGTCAGAGTATGTCATTTGTTTCGACAGTAGACATTAAGTCATCTAAAACAGTGGAATTCTGTTTTTAATTGGGTCCACTAACGATTGATTTGTGCTATTTGGGTTGTTATCAAGCAGACATTTTTCAGCTTAATGAAGAGATCGTTCTAGGTCCAGCATTTGGACGGCAACTGGGAGAAGTCTGTCTTCTTCTGACAAGCATCAATGTGATTTTATTTATTTTTTTATACAAAGTAGAACAACATGTTCTTGTTTCCAGGACATTCAATTCCACCTTTTTTTAAATGTTGTGTCCCTATTTCAGGAAACACAACACGTAAACACAGTGTTTAAAAAACATGTTTTAAAGCAGTTTGGACGGAAACTACAAGTGATGCAGTTGCTTGAAGAAGAGCCAAATTATTCCACAACCGTGCATTTATTTTGGATTTTAAAAAATGCAAGAGAAATGAAAATAGTTTTCTAAGATGAAGAGTTTTGTTGTTTGGACTGTCTTCTGCAGATCTGCAGCTGTTTGAAGAAGCTGATGAATCAGTGGCCTTTGACACATGCTCTGCCTTTGAACTGAGCTGACTGTCATTGTGCTGTTTTTTTTTTATTTATTTTTTTTACACTTGTTTTCCTCCATCTCTCCTGCCACTCACACTAGCCACTACAGTTTTCCCAATTAAATTAATATATTTAAAAAAATGGCACATTTGGTGACAGGATGTTCTTTTGATCGTGGGTAGTGCTGCCTAATTTGAATGTTACTTAAAGAGCGTTGGCTACAGTGAAAAACTTTGCTCACAAACTCTTAATGAGCCCTGAGAAGCAAATGCTTTCAAAGAGTTTTTGGAAACAAAACACATCTTAAAGTTTCAAAGCAACTACATCTAAGATCTGGCATGACTTTTCTTGTCCAGCTTGTTGACCTTTGTGTTATCCGAAAAGATAGTCTCACAAAGGAAAACATAAAACAGCGAGAAAGCTAGCGGGATAATGAAAGAGAAAGAGAGGTAATCCTTTAATAAAACTACAATCCGAGGTGAACCAAGCACCGGATCCAAGACTTTAACGTCCTTTATTAGGCAATCCATCTCATTAAGCAGGTCCAGATAAGCCACAGTGATACACCCGAAGAAATAAGCCGTTATTTAGAAAGTAAGCCCAATTAACATTTTCTTTGTGAAATCCTCCCTAATAAGGCAGCAGACTTTGACGTATCGCCTCTTTAATGAAGCTAAATGATTCCCAGTCTTTGTCAGCTCTCCTGCTGTGTCCAGCTTGTAAATATTTACTTTTATTAGAGTTTCATGGACTTCGGCGAGTTCAAGAAAAAAGCAATATGTCACCTGACCTAGCAGAGCTTCAGAGATCCTTCTGTTCTGCTCTCTCCTTCACACTCTTGCACTTATCCCATGAAAGCCTCTCAGGAGATGGTGAGTCACAGGGTGGCCCTCTCAACAAAAAACGAGTCTTAATCCCATTCCCTTATTTACATCCTTCTGATAATCCAGGACACAGAAGAGGTTACAGAACACAATTATTATAGACCCAATGGAGAAGAATGACCCAAAAAAGCATTCTTCAATATATTGTAGATGAAAGACCAAAACAGCATGACATACATATGAAATGTTCATAGATGTAAGATAATTTATACTTAAAGTCAAGCTAGAAAAACTTGGGGAAAAGGGGGGAAAACAAGCATAGCATAATCCAATGATGGCTGTAGAAATATAAGACACAAGAGAGAAATATTTAAACTCTTTAGTGTTTGAAAATAATTATTTTACATTAACCTTTTCTGTTTAAAATGCTATTGTAGCCCAAATTTTGCTCTAAAGACAGCATACATTCCTTGTTTTACCATTTTGCTGATTAAAAAAATCAACAAATGAAAGCTAAAAGGGAAAAACTTTCATCTAAAAATATTTTTTTTTATCTGAAATTCAAAAGAAATTAAAAGAAAAATGTAACTAATGTAAAAACTTTAAACTTTAATATTTAAATTTGGCAATACAAAATCCAAAGCTATCCTCAGTTTGAAAAAAATATTCAAAGCAGTTTAACAGTTCTAATGTAAAAAAAAAAAAACACTGGAAGAAAAAGCATTGTTTAGTTGTTCACTCTGCACATACTGTCAGAGGTCGCCACTGCAGATGAGCTTGCCGGATGCCCTTCCTGACACAAACCTGTATTTTGTCTGGGCTGGGGACTGGCACAGGGAGATCCAGAGAGCATTATGTTGCCCATTTCTTTGAGTATTTCTTGTTTTACATCAAAATCTAGATTTAGTTTCAAATCTTGTAATTTTGACTGAACATTTATTTTTCATATAAACAAACATTAGTGCCCTGATTTAGCTCCAAAGCAACGCCGGCAGATGTAGATCCCAGATTTCAAAAGATTCTGTGAGTTTACACTTTTCACTAAACATGAATATAACACAATCCCACTTCTGAAGATGTCAGCATTTTATCCACATACAGTGTGAAACATTACACTTTGATGCATTTATATAAATTGAGTTTTTGAGTGTATAGCCTACACTTTGGGTTACTATAACCCTGAATACTGATGATGAAGTGATTGAAAGCTGTGGCATTTAGCACCAGTTTGTGAAATTCTCACCTAAGTCTGATGTTAAGGAAGAGGAACCCGACACGGAGAACCTTTTGATTTTCCAGCCTTTGAAGATTCATTCGGATGATGTATTTTCTCTCTGTTCATAAATCCTGCTCTGCTGATTAAAAGAATTATTTAGATTATAAATATAAAAAGCCAGTCTCCATCTATCCTGTTTTCCAGCCCCTCTTTCTCCGTCTCTCTCTTTCTTGCTGCCTCTTGCTTTGTCTTCATCGCCACGGGCAACAACTAAATAATTCTGTTTGAGATTTGTAAAAGTAAGGGAGAAAAAGAGATCTTGACACGGTGAATGTGAAAACAGCGATAGCTTCCAGCTCAGCGAGATCTTGTCTGCCAGACTTTACACCAGAGATTCACAGCAGAGGCCAGAGATATTGTTGTGGTACAGTTTAAATGACACAACAGAAAGTGAACAGAGACATCTGTAGCGAGGGATTTCAAAAGCAGTAAAAAAAAAATCACAGCTGGACAAACTTTAACTCTATTTAGTCTTGTCAAAAAATGCATTGTGAAATACCATACATTCAAAAGGGTGAAATACCAGGTAAGGATTTTTCTACCATCTCCAATCACATAGATATACATATATGGAGACAGAAAATACACTTCAATTGATATTACTAATACCACTGATGCACAAAGTTTTTTTTTTTTTTTTAAATAAACTTTTATCAATTTCATGCAACAAATGTTTGTTCCGTATGCAAATATCAGTTTCTCATCCTCCGTTAGGTTTGTCAGGGCTATGAAATCCTTACATCACTGTATTTATATTTTATCTGTTAAAGCTTCATACAAATTCTGACTCTTCATGTTTGCAAAAGGAAAAAAAAAACATTTTTAGGTTGTAAGCTATTTTTTCCCCCCATTTTTTTAAAATAATTTTTAAGACATCAAAACAAGCAAGAAAGGTTAAACTCTAAAAAGAATTTCAGTGTCTATTATAAAAAATCTGAAAGCAATTTTCTTTGTTGTTTAACAAAATAGGGGTTTATAATGAAAGTATGTGCTGAGGTAGAGAAACCTCATTCTCCCTGATGGAAATGAAAACACAACAATTACCAGACCTTTTACCAAATAAAGAGAAGGATGAGCTGTTTAACGACTTGGCAGAAACCCTCAAACAAGCTTCTATGATCTCTTAATGAATGTTAGACCACTTTAGAGCAGGATTTTCCAGAGACTTTTCACCACATCCGAGTCTTCCCTGATCGACTGTCCACAGAGGAGAAACTTGGCTGCCCCCCACGAGCTTGGCATTCACACAGTGGAAAACTTCAAGAAGTGTCCTAAAAAGGGAAAAAGGCAATCTAATATCCAAGCTGAATTCTGCAGGGAAGAGTTATACCGTTGAAAAAAATCGGACACTTGTTACCATCAGTTGAGCACACAAAATCTCAAACTTAAAGACAAACTCCAATGAAAGTTGTATTTATTTTAGTTGTATGTTTTTAGTGTGTTCTTGTGCCATTTTCCTCACAAGTATAAAATAGTTTAAGATTAAAACTGTATTTTCTGAGTTTTTCTTTATTCTAATCATGATGGATCAGGAGCAGCATTGTTTGAAAAAGCTCCGGTTTGTGATGCAGCAATTGCCACGGGCCGGCAGAAATCTCCCTTCTTTATCTTTCTAGTGCCCTTACAGCACTAAAAGTCCCGATCACGCCATTTTTTTAAAGGCCAAACGTGACATTACAGATTTCCCGAATTAAAAACCTAATTAGAATGAAAATTTTATCAATACTATTTATGAAAACTTGAATGTTTCATTAAAAAAAAATGTTGTTTTTTTTTCACATTAACATATCCTCAAATGCAATGCATTGTGGTCTATATTCATCAATCTAGTGAACATCGATGCACACTAGTTTTTCACAATTTAGGGCACTGGATTTTGGAATTGTATTTTATATATATATAAATATATATATATATATATATATAAAGAATGTATACCTATAAACAAGTATTTTAATAAATTTTATATTTCTCTTTTTATAGTTTTCATTTTTAAAGACATCAAAATTAGAGGTGTCAGATTATTGCGTTAACCGAGATGAATTATTTAATTACGAATTAACACGTTTTTGTTTGTTTTTTTTAATCGCGCTAATCTAATTTTTAATCTATGACTATTGTCATGTTCTAAAATATAAACAAAGGTCCAACTAGCATTTACTAGCATGAACGTTTTATTTGAACTCTTACATTGCTCCCAGTGCGTGTCTTGATATCTGTGCACAGCTGTGTTGGCGACATGCATTAGTTTGCTACAGAGACATAGTCACGTAGTCAGTGTGCAATTTTGTAGTTCTTTACAGAACCGACCCAAAACAAGCCCACAATGCCACATCTATTATCTATTATGTAAGGAATAAAGCCCAGTGAGGTGTTCATTATCATTAACTAATAGGGTCTGTGAAGGGCTGATCACATGGGACAGTGAACTGTGGAATGAGGTATCTCAACATGGATTAAAAAGAAGTCTGTGGTCAATATTTTTTTTGTATTGCTAAGAAAAGGGTTTACTACTTTTTGTCTTAAATTTGAGCGCTCTGGATCTGATTGTTTGTGTTTTGTTTTTTTCTTAATTAGTCGAGATTGGAAAAAAAAACCTTGTTGATATAATATAAAAGACAGGAAGTCTGTTATATTAGGAAAACTTTATAAAGCCAGTTTTTGTTGTGATTTGATGTTTTACTGGGTCACAAAGTCAGAAATGTAATGAAAATATTTTAAAAACGAGCTTTTAACAGCAATTTTTAGGTAAAAAATTGCTATTAAAATCAATTAATCAAATAATTAATCGTGCTTATCTAATCACACAAAATAATTAATCGCATGGCTGCATAAATGAAAAAAAATATAATATAATGGAGTAACATGCCAAATGATATCTTTTTTTTGCTTTACAATATCAAAATACGTTTTTTTTTATTTGGTCCTCAAGATCCATCATCCCGTCTGATTCCCATTTGTCCGCCTCCTGCTGCTGATCAGCTGACTCAGGTGTCTCCTCACTCTGATTGACTGAACACACCTGATCCAGGTAATCAGCAGCCAGCAGTGCAGGGAGAGCTGAAAACAAGCTGCGTGCTAGATATCAAGTCTCAGTCTCACACAATACTAAGAAAACAAAACATCTGTGTATTCTCTGGAAGAAAAAATGTTTTAAAACGTGACATTAAGTCTGGTATTTGTTGCTTTACCAATGGTTTACTTATATAAAAACAATACAGTATCAAAGTGAATTAATCAGTGAAATATATATGTTTCTTTATGGGTTTTGCCAAAAAAAGATTTAAGATTACTAGTCTGTCAGTCATGTGGGGAATCCTGATGTTGCTGTGTGATAACATTCACAGTGCATTAAGTACTCATGTGGTCATGAGAGAATCAGGGATTTCCAAGGGGGATTGTTGAAAAACAAATGTTTTGTGTTTTTCGCTGTTGTAGTCCACAAAGTTCAGCCGAACGGCACTACAACTGTGCATGTGAGTGGAATGAGGTGCTTTGTAAGGGCGGATTGTCATTATTCCTCTTCTCGCCTCTGATCCCCTGTTATCTTAGCACTCATCGTTCATCCATCACCCTGGGGAGTCAACGAAATATCTTTTGGATTCGCTCGATTCCCTCAGCATTCTACCCGGTGTTTCTGAGGGCAATTTCATTTTTTTGCTGTTGTTCAAAACACAGTCCTGTGGTCTGTTTTAGCTCAGGGGAAACAGAAGTATTAACAGGACAGGAAGTTTAATTCACAAACAAGACATTACTAATAATAAGTATTTTCCTTTCTTAAGAGGTAATTACACACAAGTTCTGTAAAATAAAAGAGAAATTTCTAATAGTGGTTGATGGAGTTAATTAACTCTGAATCACACATTAAGTAGATATTCTTGTGAACTGACACAGAGTATTTCGACTAAATCAACTTCTTTTTATGGCCTGACTCGTAAAATATTTCCATCATTTTTTTTAGACCACTATATGGTTCCAATAGAGTCCATAATCCTAACTAAGAAAGGCAGTTTTATTGAATTGACACATCTGCAGAGTTTTTCTGATAGACTCGCAGTGTCATCACATCCATCAAAACCTGCTTATTTTCTGTCACAGGTTGCTGGAGCCTATCCCAACCACTTATTCCAATAACTTTTTGTAAGTTACCAATTTTCTTCTGCCTACTTTTTCTTTTTTTAAGCTTAGCCTCTGTTTCATGTCTTTATTCAGTTGTTCCATCCTAAGGTTTGTCGAGTATCTGCTTAGATCAACTGAAAATAACCTTGTTTTGACCAACAATTTACTTTATCATCTGGAGTTAGAATGAACTGTAATATTACCCAATATTAAATTCAATAATGGGAACATTTGTTTAAACACAAGGGGCATTAAGGGCTGCACGGTGGTGCAGAAAAGCAAAAAGGTGCTGGTTAAAACCCTGGCTGATCCTTCTCTGTGTGGAGTTTGCATATTATCCTCTTGATTGCCGGGGTGAACTCTGGGTTCTTTTCACAGTGCAAAAAATAGGCTGATTGATGACACTAAATTGTCCCTTTGGTGTGACTGTGACAGTGTGTAGTTGTCTTTCTGTGTGTGTGTGCGATGGACTGTGAAGGGTGTGCCCTGTAGCTGGATAGGCTCCAGCAACCCAGTGACCCTGAACAAAAAAAGAGGAAAATGAATGACTGAAAGTAAACCCTGAGGGGTTTGCAGAAAAGATTAGACCTAAAAAAAGGACGATAAACGGAAAAAAAAATTAAAGCTAAAGTTTACTTTACAGTGTATGAAAGTGTTTTACACCTTTATAAGGGATTGACGACTTTTTCTTTTTGCATGACTTTCAAACATTATAAATTCAATATTTTCATTTCTTTTCTTTGCGTTGGCAGCTACGGGCTAACGAAGATGACCTGTGACTATCCATGACATCAAGTCATAATAACGTCCATATTAGAAGACTATGTTTCCGTATATCTCTGTTTAGAGGACTAAATGTAGGGATAGGGAGAAGCTGTAGCAGTAGAGGAGAAATTCGGATTCAGCGTTACCCCATGCTCACACGGAATCCGGTCCAGCTTGGGTGAGGACGCCTATGGCTACGTCAGATGCCTCACATTAAGGAATGGCTGCAGTTCTGCTGCAGCCACAAGATCTACTGCTGACCTCCTGAGACTCTGAACTCACACAATAACCAGCCATTTATATTGTTGTGCTGGCAAACTGGATCACATCCACAACACTTCTTTTTCGTCTTCATACGGAATTTGTATTAATACTTTTATCTTATAAAGACTTAAATGTACATATTTTACTGTGTTACATGTAGGGGAGACTGTGGTTGGTTGTCACAATGACGTAATGTTTTCAACACAGGGAAAACAGCGAGTACAGTGAAAAATAGGTTTTAGTTTGAAATATGTACCTTACACTCGCTCTCATGATTTTCTGTTTCGGTTGTTAAAAACCCCAAATTCACCAGCGTCCGGCAAAAATTTGAAGCCAACAAAACAGATAAAGGCCTGACCGGACTGGATGCAATGTGAGTTCATCTCGCTCTTTTCAAGTCATGTAAAGACTCTGGTGGCCACCTGTGACCCTGTGACCCTGCACGGGGTTAGAACTAGAAGAAACAAGCTGATGAACATTAGTAAATCTCATGAAAATACTATGTTTTTGTCATTGTATTTAAACCAATATCTGCTTCTTGTGTGTTTACTTTACTTTATTCAAACTGAATCCAGTTTGGAAAACTTTGTTTCCTTCCTGCTGTGAGAGACTTCACTGTCCAGCACTTGCAAAATGCATCTCACAGTTTCTGCTCAGGTTTCCATTTTTATCCGGTTTCATTTTGTTGGACCCGCGGATGGTCTTGTTTTTTAACCTTTTTGTCCTGTGAGGTTCTTACATTGTCTGCAGCTTTGTGTCACAGTCAATACACACCGCTTTCCATCTCCATCATCACAGCTCCCCTGAGCAGAAGAGGTTTTTTTTTTGCACTCTCGACGCGCGTGCGTCATGGCCTGTAACTGTCACAAAGGAAACATCTGCTTGCCGTTCCTGTTGTGTTTTTTTTTTTTTTTTTTGGTCAATTTATGCCTCGTCTTCATTCAGATTGTATGTTAGCGTGCCTGTGAATCTTTGGATTTCTTTTGTACGTGCGTGTGTGCAAACCTCTACGGTATTCTCTCTCTCTCCAACCATCATCTGTCTGTCTGCTATCTGTCCAAGCTTAAAGCACCAGTTGTTTTCCAGGGAGGCCTTTGGGGGAAAAAAGAAACAACCGGGCGATTACGCTCTTTCTTTTATGCCCGCAAAGATGTTCTGCACCTCCCTGTCTTACTTTTCTTCCAGGAAGTCTTTGCTGTGAGGCCTTTTCCTTTCTGCCTTCTGGAGATTTTATTTATCCATGTGTTGCTGCTGTTTTCCTCTCCTGCATCTCTGTCTCAAGTGAGAATGCTGACTTCCCTTGTCAGTACACACTCTTATGCTTGTGATTTTTAAATTTATTGACTGAACTAAAGTGGTTCAGATTTGTTTCTAGAAAAAATTCTGTTTGAAAGGTTGCCTCATCCAATCTGGCACACCACTGGCAGATTCAAGCCTTGTAGCTTTCAGTGAGGACACATGTATTTACTACACATGCACTCTCCATGCAGGAAGACATTTCATCACGAGTGTAATTAATTATAAAATATGCATACATATGAACATGATGAACTCTTTCTCACCCACTAACTGATAACGAAGGCAAGTCCTCACGCCGTTTATTCATAACCACACAAATACCTTCAGACTCGACACCTTCAGAGGTTTGCATTTATGATTTTCTCTGGTCATTACCATTCTCCTCATATTTTCCCATCTGATAGCCCGCCGCTTTTAACATTTGGCTCAGATTCTCCTGATTATGAATAAACAATGTGGCCAATGATTGTGCATCAAATTACACTGCGGATAAATAACACAAACAGAAATAAACATGTTTTAGAATTAGGCGTTTTCTGTGCGTCTTTTTGTTCTGTGGGTTCCGCCCTTCCATTGTTGTAGAAGAGAAAAAAATCCTTTCAAACTGAGGGTATTCAGGAATTCAGTTTGAAGGTAGTTGTGAGACCAAAAAAACTTAAAAACTTGTTGCAGACACCCACATTCTCTACCAGACAAAATTCATTATATGTTTTATATCTTTGAGTTGTCTTTCTTGTCATTCACTGTGAATGCTGCTTCATATTGAATTACTGGATTGAACTGTGTATGTGAATGTTTGTTTCTTCAGCATTGAAAAAGTAGATGTTTTTGTACCAAATCTTTGCATTTATGTGTTTAAATAACATACAAATAAGTATAGAATAGCCTTACTTAAACTGAAGTACATTTCCATACAGAAATACTTCACACTGTAAATATTTTTGAATTATTGAGCTGACATTACATAACACAGGACTCCAGCTTCTGTCTCAGGATGGTGTGGTATCCCCTAACAGCACTTCCTTGGTTTTACAAAGGGAACCCAGCTGCTTTCAACACAGCCTCTAAACTCCCTACATCCCAGTCAGATTCAGTAACATTTACCAGAGAAAGCCTGATACACAAACACCACAGAGCGGCTTACATGAACCAAACAGCAGTTTTTGCTTCCTTCTTTCTGTATGAAACGACCAATAATATCTGCACGATTTCTGAGAGAAGTCGTGTGTTAAAAGTTGTTTTAATGAGCCAACAAAATCAATCACAAAAATCACACACTGTGCATTTCTTTTAGTTTTTTTCCTAAAAAAATATTATTTGATTGAATTTTAGAGTTCATTAGTGCTATCAAAGAAGCTATTTCAAGTTGGTATCGGATCAATACTGTCCCGCAGATATCCATATTTTCACTCTTGTTTGAAACTTTTCTGTATGTGCAATAAGGATCCAGCTGAGTGGCTGCCTCACCACTCTCGCCAGTCCTGTGAGATCTCAGCAGCAAACTTTGAGCAAACTTGTCATGAAATACCTCCCAGTCGTTGAGAGAGTTTTTCGTAAGGCAGTGGAGTTGGTTAGTCAGAGACAAAGTTCATTCAGATTTTGAGGTTTATATCACATCTACGAAAAAGATTAGTATTGATATTTATGATATTGACCAGTATCAGATCGATACCCAAATGTTCAGTGTCGTCCAACCCTAGAGTTCATTTTAAGATTATTTTATTTGTTTTTAAATCCTTAAACAATTGTGCTCTGCCATACCTCTCTGAGCTTCTCTGTTCTTACACCCCAACCCAGCGCCTCAGATCTGGTGATCAGCTTCTCCTGGAGGTACCAAGGTCCAATTTGAAGCTCAGAAGGGAACAAGCATTTTCAATCTGTGCACTGAAGCTGTGGAATGCATTGCCATTGAGTCCATTTTAAAAAAAAAAAAACTTCTCGAAACTCATTTTTATCACCAGGTCATGGTCAGACTGCTCTGCTCATGTGTTTTAGTGTTTTATTGTTCAGCTTTGCTTTAATCTGGTGTTTTACCTTTTTTTTGGACAACTTTTTATTTTTACTTGCTTTAACATTTTAGCAGTTATTTTTACTGTTTTTTTGTTTTGTTTGTTTTATTTTTAGCTTATTATGTACGGTGCCTTGTTTGACTGTGATCATTTTAAGGCGCCAAACAAATTAAAACAACTTATTGAAATATTCTGGTTCTGTTTTTGCATATTTCCCTTAAATTGGTTTGCTATAACAATATTCTGCATTTGGACGTAAAAAAGATTTAAGAAAATATATCCTTGTGGTATTTCTGTGTTTTAGTTGGCCTCCTTTAAAAAACTTTTTTTTTCTTTTCAACTTTAATACCTCCCTTTTTGAAGCTTTAGCTGTCTGTGCTGTCAGAGATAGGTGGGTCGGTCCTAATTGAGGAGTCCACAAAAACAAAAGAAAAATGTGAAGCAACAACGCACTTGTCATGCAATCTCACAAAGCATCTCCTTAAGCAGGTCAGGAAAACAGAGCTGACCTTTACAGAAACCATTTAACAAGGAGGAACAACCAACAATTGTGAGGTGGGTGGTGTTATTCACTTTTACTAGGAGAATCCTGTGAAATGTGTTAAAATGCGTTTGTAGTTGTTGAATAAGTTTAGCACATGAATAAAACTTTTAATAAATTTAAAGTTTAGAAATAGTTTTGGTTCTTGTCAGGAGGCTAATGGTGAGAAGTCTCTAATTAAAACAGGTTTTCCTGGCAGATTGTTCGTTTTACTGTACCTTCTCACGTTTGGATTTTTCTCTTTCCTTTCCTTTTTCCACTAATATGATGTCTTTTTCCCTACCTTCCCTCTTTTTCTCCATGTCTGCTTGATGCACCTTTTTTTTCTTCTTTTTTTGTAAATTCAATACCCTCACCGAGTGTCAAGTGGAAGGCCGGGGACACCCAGCTGTAAATTGCCCAGCTGGCGGTGGCTGGAGAAATGCACAAAGCAATTTCCACACCATTTCTCAGTCGGGTTCATCTCTACTGTTGCCAAGCCCTGAAGGGACCTCAAACGAAAAGAGAAACCACCACTTAACCAGCAGCCAGACAGCTTGGAGGAGATTAGGAGGAAAGAGAACAGCGAGAGGCAAGGAAAGAGAGAGACGTTATCACGGCTCACACTTGACTAGCAGTCAGAGCCTCCCAGATTACTGTTATTGCCACAGATTTGAAACAGCTGCATGCACACTGTAGCCAACAATGAAGAGTGCAAACCCTGCTGTTTAAGCGGGGTTTCACGTTCGCCAGCAAATAATATGATTCTCTACAGGAGGTGAGGATCCAGCCGGCCTAAACAAGGTGTTACAGACTGTTTTTATTTGACCATGTTACATCAATAAATCCTCAAAGTCACCAATGGCCCAGATTATATCATATCTGAAGGAATATTAATTGGTCGGGAGGTTTAATAAATAAAATTTAAAATGCATTAACTCTTTAACACCTGAGGCAAGGCCGGTGATGCTTAAAAACAAAATCTTTAACATACTTTAACTTTTCAACCGTTAAAACACGATCAACGTAATTCTAGTAGATTCTGAAGGAGCCAAAATAATAATAAAAAAAAATAGTATAGAGTGGCAAATAGTTCATTAGAAATTTGCCTCTGAGTTGTGGGCGGGACTGTTGGCGCAGATTAATCCCGCCCCATTTCCTGTCATCCATTTGTTCTCCTGCTAGCTTACAGCTCCTCGCAAACCCAAGCTAACATTACCGGTGCAACAAAAATGGCGAGCAATATCGGAGTAATTCAGCTTTTTACAGTTTTGAGTCAGATGTCAGCTCAGATGAGAAAAACAAAACCTACATGGATCTAGTCATCTACTAGCAGATGCATCAGAATTAAGCAGAGCAGAGAGCTTGTTGCTTGCTGTGGTAGCTTCTATATATATTATAAATATATATAAATTCTCAGAAATGCATATTTTAGCTTATTTTTCTGTATGTATGTCTTCCATCATGAGGAAGAAGGCCACAATAAAAACACCAAAACACAATTTTCATTGGACTGGGTCTTTGTACCTTTACTGCACAATTTAAGTTAGTTGCACACTATTAGAACCTGACAAAGGTAAGGTGCATTCGCATTAAGTTTAAAATCATATGGCTTGACTTTAGATTGACAAAATTATCTGAAATGGAAGAATTGCATAAATTCTTCAATTTAAGAGATGTATTCTGTTCATTAGTTTATATCAGAAAACATTTTCTGACAATTGTTTGTGACACATTTAAGGGTAAGTTAGTAGTTAATCTCAACTTTCTATTTCTGAAACCAAGTTGTTTTTAAAGGTATAAGT
Organism: Oryzias melastigma; assembly: GCF_002922805.2. Classification (NCBI taxonomy): domain Eukaryota; kingdom Metazoa; phylum Chordata; class Actinopteri; order Beloniformes; family Adrianichthyidae; genus Oryzias; species Oryzias melastigma. Next base: position 23,233,123 of record NC_050514.1, read on the forward strand.
ACTATAGCTACTTTCTCTCCAGATCATTTTTTTCTGAGAGAGTTCTGAGCATCCCGTGCCCTTTCCATAATGATCCCGTGGACGTGGAAGCACAAATTATATGACGCCCTTTTCACCATGAGAGGGTAATAAGACCATGTATTAGAGTGTTTTCTTGTACAGACAAATATTTAAAGGAGTGTCACGGTTTCTTAAGAGTCCTTAATTTACTTAACTTTCAAACCTGCACATATTTAATGTGAGTCAGTACTTAGCACAGAGCTTCTTCTGTCCATTGTCCTTCATTGGGACTTTTCTTTAGAGCATTTCTGATGCAGAATAAGTTGGAAAAGCAGTGTTGTGTGGAGCTGTTTGCAGTTTGTTATTAAAATAGTTCCCTGTCCACAAACCCTTTACAGATATCAAAGAGGAATTCCATAGAGTGGCGAGTCTGTCCTTTATGGAAAACTGTATGGGAGCATATTGATATTTAAAATATCTTTGTTGTTCATTTCTATCCAAACATCCTGAATATAATGGTATTACTGTAATGACTGTTAATTACAACCATTTGTATAACTAGTTTTGCTACAAGTAACATGGGTTTGTTTTTGGCTTTTACCACTTAACTTGAATTTTAGGATTTTTTATTGTGATTTGGTGCATTTATGGCACACACATTCCTATTAAAGCTTGCTTAGTCAAACAGGGAGACTTTGTGAACAGGAGTTCTGACCACAGCATTAATGTGCAACTACTAAATTCATTGTGTCAGTTTTTTTTTTTAAGTTTAAAGCCAAAAAACTGAATTGTTCCCTATAGCGACCCTCCTCATAACAGATAGGGGGCCAAATGACCAGGATCTTTTCAGGAAACCAGGAATTTCAGTTTGTTCCACACTATTCAAAAGGGTATAGTTTGCTTTATACTGTTATTTTGTTAGTATTATACACTTCAACCATTACAGGACACCACAATGTTTTGTTTTTTTTTTTTTTTTTTTTCTGGAGAGCAATGGATTTGTCTTCCCAACAGGATGCCACTCCACTCTGGATCTGAGCCTGGACCACGGACCAGATACGACTGTGTTGTAGACGTAACCCTTGTTCAGACAAGAGAAGCTTTTCCTCATCTACTTAAAAATTAATGCCATGCTTTTTTATTTCTTATTTTAAATGTAAAAGATCTATTTTTACCATCATTTTGGGCCAAAACTGATCAAATCTCAACATTGTAATGAACAATATTCAGCTGTGTTTATTTACCAAGGTAATTCCAGATAAAGGATTTCTCTGTAAAATTAAGACTCGCCAATAAATGAGGTAAATGCAAGCCAAAGGTACAACACATTTTCTTAAAAAAAAAAACCTGTTTTTAAAAATTCATCCCTTGTGAGAGTGTAATTAAACTCCACCTTTTTATTTCTTTAATTGCTATAATTTAATCAGGTAGCAATTAACTGTCTGTAACCTGATGATTTAATTTTAAACCTAAATTTCAACTGAAAAATCCACTTCAAAAAAGGTGCAATCACTTTAGTTTAATTTTGAATATGTAGACAATTGAGTTTTTTTTTAAATCAGTTTGCAGAAGTTTTCAGATTTTTAATTAAAATATGAAATGGGAACAAATGCAGTTATGGAGTGAACTAAAAGTGATTAACAGAGTAAAGGATTTATTTGTCATGTCAATCTAGTTTACCAATCTCAACTGACTAACTCTATAAAAGCTTTCTGAGGACCCATCTATACAAATTTCCAAACTTTAATGTTTTATTTTTATTTATTTTTTGCCAAGTTCTCTAAAACTACCATTTAAAAGATTTAACTTATAAAAATGTAAATCATAATGGCCATTTTCTGAGAATTCAAACTAATTTAAGGCGAGAAAATCTTTAGGTTTATTACTGAGACTAATTAACTGAACACATGAAGGCAGACGCTCTCATGTCTGAGTCGGGTTTTTAACAAATTGCTTCAGCGGGTGATGGGACATGTTTTCCAGCACAAACAATTTCCTCGAGAGTAACTTTGTAAGCTGAGGTGGTGTGGCTGGTGGATCCAATCATCGGGGCAGAGCCACTTAATTCCTTGCAGGTTCGCAAGTAGATGGAAGCAGCTGTGAAAGTAAACAAGTGAGCAGTCTGTTTCTGAGCCACACATAAAGTCCTGCATGCTCATGAACACAAACAGAATCCCTTCCCTCGCCTGTAACAGACACAACACTCATCAACAGTGTTGTGGAAAGCAGATCCAAACTGTAATACATTACAAAGAACTTGTTACTGGGACTAACATAATGTTTGAGTTCTCATGTTTTACATTATCCCTACATTACTTGTGGTTTATTTTCATCAAAACAACTGCAGAACTATAACATATAATTGTGAAGCAAAAGTATTTGTTGCTCTGATATTAAAAAAGATGAAAACGCTGTAAAAATGACCGAATTCCCCAGGCTGCGCAGTTCAAATTAGGTCAAGCAAAAGCAGCATGGTGGCAGTCCAAGCCTGTCCAAAGTATGGCAGATTTCAAACAACATGTTGGTTATTTTTTTCTAAATTATTTGGTTCTATTCATATCACAAACGTCTTTTTATAAACTTTAAGGTAAAGAGAAAATCAATTTTTTTCTTAGTGTTGCCATGGTTTCATTCTCTTTCAATCCATGATGTGCTTCACAGAACTCTGCCATTCAGAGAGCATAGTGAACAACCACAGAGGGCCAACCACCTGCTTCAGACATTTTAATTAAAAAGATGAATAAACTGGCTACACAAAGTAAAAGGAGCTAAAGGAAATGCTAAAACTATTGAGGGCAGGTCAAACATGCTCAATGTAGGTTGGTAGAAATGTCTTATAAACAATTTTTATAAGAATTCCCAAAAAATCTGCTGTCACTTATAAGTGATGTGTTTAAATGCTGCTTGAAATGCTGGGTCATCAGAGTTTTCTTCTCAGCCTCTTTGAACTTAGGTTGTGAATAATATCTGTTGAAAACTTGACATTTTCCCACATTCCTAAATAGATATGCCCAATAATTAATATAAAAAAGTCTAAATATGCATTTTCAGAGCAAACCAGAACTCAATCCGATTGGAAACGAACCGAGACCACCTTAAAAGACGAGTCAGAGAGCAGTTCCTGTCCCAAACCGAAGTCCACTTTGATGTATTTAGACGGAAAATTTGTTTTCAGATTATTAGGGGAAGCAAACTCTGTGTCAAATGTGTCCAATCTGAATAAACCCTAAGAAAACTGCTAATCAAAAATGACTCTTACTTATGTTTTACAATAAAAAGTAATGGCATGGTAATCCTATTTTAAGACATTTTCACTCAAACTACTAATAAATTGTAGATACATCTTGTCACTCTCCAACTAAAAAGCAATAATAATGACTGATGCATTTTTATCAGCCATTACTGTAAAAAACAACAAAAATGAAAGATCCCTTTGAAACAAATAAATGCTGACATGGTTTATTGGCACAGCAGGCTCAGATTTATACCAAAAAATAATAACATGATTTGACATTTAAATAGAAATATCCTGGAGAGTAAAAAATGATTTAATAAAATATCTGAAAGGTTATCTTATGTTTTCAAAATTAAGACTGAGAAAGAACAAAAAGCAGTTTTGAATATAATAACACTTCCTGGTTATTATTTTTTATGCACTGTCATAGCTGTGTTGGCACATAAAATGTGCTGTTTACTCTTTGATAAATCCAGTTTGGCTACTTAAATTTGTGTTCAGCAGTTTTTCATCCATTGAAGAATCCCAATAGAAAGCATTATTGATCACTAATGATGATTGATTATTGATAGCAAAAAAAAGCTTAGTTTCATATTTCTATGACTCTATTACATTGACAGCTTAATAAATGCTTATTGTAACTGAGGAAAGATTTCAAATGAAGATGTCTTGAGCTGAAAGATACAATATTACTTACAGTTGAACTGCTGAATAGTTCAGCAGAATTCCCATGCAGGGCCAGTGAGTTCATTAGGCTTTTTCACCCCATTTAAAAGCCCCCGGTTTGACAGTTTTTTGGCTTTAAAACAGGTGATCTATTGAGATGTATTACATCCATGAGACCTAGGAAAGGGATGTAGAGATAAGGAAAACCCAAGACCTCACCTCAAGCCAATACCCAACGTCTAAATCAGCATTTCAGAATCACTCAGGGAGATTAAAGGGGAAGAGATCAGTGGGATCGAGCGGTAGGTAGCTGCAATGCTTATAAAAGAAGCAATTTAGGAGCTCACGCTCGACTGTTGGCATGATTAGATACATCTTTTTCCATTATGCATTTTCTCTTTTCCCTATTTCATTTTCTCAAAGGAGATTTAGAAGATTTGTAATAGCTTTTCAAAAGACCTGCTGGTTGTGTCACTTACTGTAAGGCCTCTCAAAGTCGCACTGACAGCTGTGCTTGAAGAAGAGTGTCTCCCTCTCCTTCTGCTCCTCTTTTGATGTACAGAAAAGAAATCCCTCTTGCTTTGCTATTTTGTATATTACACTTGTTTCATCTTTTATCTGGCAGTAATTAGCCTTTATGGCTTTTGGCACTTGGTTTCTGTTACTGATCAATTCTATTTTAGGTTTAAAAATTGAATGAAGTACTGAGGAACTGATAACATTAAACAATTTTGTGTTTTATCCAAAGAGTACCATTTATTCACATTATTACACACTCAGGTTTACTGATTTAGGCTTTCCTGTACTGCTGTTAGTCCTTTTTAGTTAAACCAATGCTAAAGTAACCGCTAAATGAAACATAGAACTGGTTCTTTTTTGTTGTTATCTCTATTTTTGACTTTGTTGTCTTGACTTTAACCTCAGTCTTGCGTTAGGGTCGTTTTAGCTTTTAATTGGACAAAGGAATCACTCACAATTAATTTATTCCATCAAGGCTTTTTGACTTTGTCAGGAACTTTGGTTTCAACAAAATTGTTTGCTTTTTTAATTCTAAAATGTTCTGGTTGAAATTCTATCCTTTCTGGAGTTAGGGTTGGTTTTGACCCAGTTATAAAAAATAACTTAAATACAATAATTAGAGCCAAAATTAAAATCATCAGTGGATTTCAGCCAGCACACACCCATCTACCTCCTCTACCAGTAGTGTGAGCTTCAGGGGATGCTCATGTGTCCAGTATCATTGCAAAAAAACAAAAACAAACTTCGGCATGTCCAGTCCAGACACACAAAGATGTTTCTCTGATTTACATTTCTAATACTTTTGGAAGATGTGAGTGATTTCTATTTGTTTGTTTTGTTGGTTTTTTGTGTTCCAATTTGTTTAGATTAAAGCTCTAATGCTGATAAAAATATATTTGTATTTTTGCATGTTTTTGAAGAAAATATGCTTGAGTCAAAAAAAAAATTAAAAGTAAAAAATTCCATACTTTAAAAAAAAATCAAAAATAGATCACTTAAAAGAGATGCATTCTAAAACATTCTGTAAAATTCAATCTACAAAAAAAAAACTTTGTTTTGTTAGGATTCTCTTAAGGTAATTTTTTCTGGTTTTAATTAAATTTAGAGGTATACTTATATATTAAAGCTTTAGAGACCCACAGAAAAATAATAAAACCAACATTTCCAAGGATAAGGAAGCCCAACAATATAACCAAAAGATCCCAAAAAAAAAATATTATTTTTTGTGTGTTTTAAAGCTGATTTAAGACACTAATCAAAACTGACCGGTTAACACAGTGGATGGTAACAGAAAGCAAAGAAAGGTAGGTCAATCCCAAAAATTACTAAAAATAAATAACTTTGCTATTGTTAAATATTGATTTATAAATAAACAAGTTTTTTCATGTAAAATTACAACTATTTTTGTAACTTTACAATTTTATTCTCATGAAGTTTTTACTTTTCTTCCTCACAATATTAAGAATTAATTCTTAATATAAAACAGTTTTTTTTTTCTCATAATTTCCAACTTTATTCTCATACATTTATTTCATTTTATTTTTACAGAGGCTGTAATGCTCCGTCGTAGGTAACAGACTCTTCACATCTTGGTAGAAAAGTTGACAAAACCCCACATTTACTTTATGGTTTGTTTGTTTCCTGGCGGTGGACCTCCTCAGGACAAGCTCAGGTGTTCTTTGTCTTTATTCCAACAGAACAGACCAAGTTTGACGACATGCAGAAAACTATCTGCATAAATTACCTGAGGTTGGGGTTGAATCCAGGCTAATCTAAAATAAATTCTAATAGCAAAGTAAATTAAGTGCTGATATAAACTTTGTGCTCTAAATAGTTTTTACACTCCAAAAAATTTATTCAATTTTGTATTTCTAAAATAAACAAATGCAACACATTTCTGGGCAGAGGGTGACTTAACACATCCACATCTCTCCGTGGGATGATTGATTACTTTCGGCCTCCAAGATGAGGCGTTCCATAACATTGACAAAGAGAGAGAATTTTGTACTTTTTGGAGTTTGAGAGAGTGACTGCAAGAGAAAGAGAAGAAAGATTTCTGCGCATGAATAAGAAGATGGTGGCGCACGTGCTCATGCTTGTGTGGTTGTCTGCATGTGGGTGTTGATGCTGTTGTCTAGTGAAGTAGAGCACAGGCTTGACACTGATGCAGAGGTTCAAGGGAGGCAGTGTGAGGAAGATGAGCGGGGAGAGAAGAGTGGTGAGGAGGACAGCTTAGTGCCGTCGGTGGTTGATGATTTGAGCGAAAGGAGAGGGAAGAGAGACATCATCAGACAACAGGGAGAGAGAAAGGTCGTGACTGGTGAGAGACGGAGAACGATTCCATTACTGAGGAGAAGGAGTTCGTTGTCTTCGGCATCCTTGTGGAACGCCTCAAAACAGAAGTGCAGTCACAAGCTCACGGCCTGGAAAATGTGATTCCTGATAGAAATAAATCAGATTTCAAGAAAAGAAAATGATCCAATAAATCAACAGTCGCATATGTAAAGAAACTGGAGGCAGTTATGATCAACAATCTTTATTATGCTTAACATTTTACTATAAAAGAGAGATTCATTTGTGGATCATTTTTTTACAAACATACAATCATGACATTGTGGTTTGAAATAATTAAGAAAATCAGAAAAATGTTAAGATTTAAGCTGATTCAAAGAACTCCAATAAAAATTCTGTTTTTGGTCTTTTGTCTTGTAGCATTATTCTCACGATGGAGGACATGTATGAAGAAAATTAAGTTTAAAGGGGCCATACCATAAAAAAACAACCTTTTGAGGTTTTACGTGCATTATACTGTCCATTCCTCTCTATAAAGAACCCCAACATGGTATTTTAAAAACCTGCGCTCTCAACAGCACCCCCTCCAATACCCACGAAAATTAGTGGGTTCTCACAATCTGACGTCATAGAGGGAGATAGCCCCTTTCAGGAAGAGTCTGCTCTAGTGGAGACCAGCAAAACTTTCATTTTAGATGCTGAATGCCGTTATCTTCCAATTGTGTTCTGTCTTCAATACATTCCAGCTCAGTTTCAAGACTGCATTTCATAGTATTTCTTTATTCAAATCTTTGTGAATCAGGAGCAAACAAAAAAATGCAGTTAAAAAATGTTCGTATTTATTACGTAGAAACTACAATCAGCGGGCCACAAAATTCCTGATCCACTCCATTCTGATGTGTCCACTTGCAGATGATTAGATCTATTAATGTCTTACTTTTCCTCATCTGAGCTAAATATCTGTTGGACGGCTCCAATATTGCTCACCATTTGCGTAATGTTAGGTTGGAGTTGCGAGGGGTTGTTGGCGGGAGAGAATGTAAACAAAGTGAAGGCTTGCTCACTTCATGCCAGCAGTACTACTCACAATTCAGAGGTGAATATCTGATCAACTCCTCCCGCTCTGCAGAAACTATATATCCAAAAAAACTATAGATTTTCTCATTTTGACTAAAAATGGCATAATGGTATTAAAAGACCCCTAGGAGCACTTTTATAGCTAAAAGATGATTGGAGTAGGACTTAAAGAACCTACTGAAAGGACAATAGTGTAGCCTTTCTGGAAGAATGTTGAACCCACATGAAGCTCATCCCATCCACTCCTTTTCCAGATTAAACCAATCCAAAAGGAGTTCCTAAACCATTAGCCTGCATCCAATTAACTACACTGTCAGACTTTACCTATCCACATTACGGTAACAAGCTGGCAACACTATCGCCAGCATCATACCGTGACTCTGGGTCAACAGTGACATACCACTGAGCGTTGTTCGTGGAATGATACTGTAAGATTTTTGGCTGTATAATACTCTCGCACCACATCACGGTAACTCACTGCAGAACCCTCTCAGGTATCTTACTGGCAACAGCGTTGCGTTACTGTGATCACTTAAGATGCGCAGTACTGTTTGTTAACGTTACATCACCGCAAGCTCAATTTAATGTACTTGGTTGCAATAAATTTCCTGGTAATTTACCCTTATAGCGCACCTTTGGTACTGCAATTTCTCAGCTGTCAGATTGTACCGTATTCCTACGAGCGGTTATTCACCTTTTAACATTAGCTATTTACTATGTTCTGAGTGAACAG
>NC_050514.1:23241738-23255846 GCF_002922805.2 Oryzias melastigma
GTAATTCCCCATGGGAATTACAGCAAAGGTGAACAGTGTACATTTTGTCAGACCTGTAGCCCAACTTTATTTTACCTTTACAAAATATTCACAAGGCCATTCTGAAATGTGGGAGTTTTAAACCTCTAAAATTTTTATTTTAAATATTATTTAACAGTAATTATTTTTTTCTTCAAGCCAAACCAAAAAATCAGATGTGATAACCATATTTTAACAGGCTTGGAATATGAAAGCGTTTGCTGCATACTCAAAGAGCACAACTCAAGCGGCATAAACCAAAAAACAAAACATGAAAGAGTTGCAACATTGCTTTGGTTGAATCAAAAAGCCCAGAATAACTGTAAGAATCTGGCAAAAACCTGATTAAAAAAAAAAGGTACTACAATCAATAAAGGGATTAATCAGATTGTTGTAAAGCGGAAATTAAAAATGTATTACAACAAAAGTTTCAAAACAAAATTCCATTATTTCTGTGTTACTTTTCATCAGTTGCAGTTCAACAACAGAGTCTTTTCTTTAGACGTTAATTCTTTAGCCGAAGCTTTCTAAATAATCCTGAACATGTCAAATTAATAAAAGCAAAAACAAACAATGTTCGGGTTTGTGGGATCAAATTGCATTTAGGAAAATGTGCATTTCCTCTGAGAATGCATGCCTGCAGCACAAAGTGGTTACTCAAAAGACTGAAGCTTAATAGCTTAAGGACATTTAGAAGGCTCAAATGACAATTTACTTGTTGATGCTAAATCAGTTTAGCAAAAAATTATGATTATAAACATTTAGTCATCGAAGTTGCTTTGACAACAAAAAAATATACATAACAGGGGATACTGCAGATAAAAAGTAATCCAAATGAGTTTGTTATACTGGTTTTCTGATAAACTGAATCACGTCACTATGCATTAACACCACTGTGGCCATTTTAAGAATCTTTGGCTTGAATCCAGTGCATGTTGCGTTCTAAAGAGGGTCTGCTGCAGACGGAGCTAAAGCCCCAGCAGGTGTGAAGGAATAATTATCAGAAACACAAGAAAAATCTAAAAAAACAAGTGTAGCTGGAGAGGTTTTCAAGATGGGTTAAAACATATGTCATTAAGTCTGATTGAAACCCATTTTAACTCTTTAACACTGGAGCTCCAGTGTTTATGTTCTTTAATTTACTGTAACTTTTCAACCGTTAACACGATCAACGTAATTCCAGCAGATTCTGAAGGAGAAAAGCGGCTCCTTTCTTTGGGTTTAAGCGTCACCGGCAACGCCTCAGATGTTAAAGGGTTAAAGCCAGAAATAGACAAAGATTAAAGCTTAAACAGGAATAAATCATTTTAGGTGTAACCTTGCTGAAAAAACAGCAAATAATTTTAAAAAAGTTAAAGCATCTCTCATTCATTTTCAATGAGACAGCTTAATATGTTCAATTAGTGGCCTAAAAAAGAATAAAAACAGATAAAACATTATGATACATATTTTATATGTCAGAAAATGTAGAGATGAACTAGAAGAGCACCTTTATTACCTTTATTTCTAATTTTCTATCCGCCTTCTCTTCGTCTTTAGTCCAGTTCAGGGTCACAGGGGTCGTCAGAGCCCGTCCTCTCTTCTTCAGGGTGAAGGCAGGGTACACCATGGACAGCTCACCAGTTTATTGAAGGGCCTCACAGACAAACACACTCATGTTTACTCCTTTGGGACAATTTAGAGTCACTAGTCAGCCTGTGCTCCTTGTTTCTGGGCTGTGAGAAGAAGCCAGATTGCCCAGAGAAAACCAATGCATGCATGGGGAGAACATGCAAATTTCATACAGAAAGGACCAAAGCAGGACTTCAACCAGAGCCTTCTAGCTGTGAAATGACAGTACTACCCACCACATCAGCGTGCTGCCCTGGGCTAAATGTAATGAATGCAAATGTAAAGAAGTTTTGTACGACATTTAATTTGTGGTTGCAGTGTGCAAGCTCAGTTCAAATAAGGCTAAAATGCAAGATCAACAGTTTTGTTAGACTATCAATTATTCGACTGCAGATCACTTCAGGTGAAAAAAAAGAGTAGAGCTGTCTATGTGCAAGGTGTTTATTCATTTTTATCTGCATGTTTATGCTTTAAAGAGCCTGTATTATGTGTATAAGTGTATTATAATATTAATTCCTCACAAAAAAACACCCCCAAGCTGGTGTTTTGCCCCATTCACACATTTCTGAGTATTCCTCTAAAACAAGGGTCTGCAACCTGTGGCTCTTTTATTCCTACACTGTGGCTCTTTGGGCTTTAAAGAAAATTTAAAACTTAACTAATTTATTTAATTATGCTTTGATTTTTGACATGTCAGAAAGGCCTAAAAGGTTTAATCTACTGTCAGAGTGGTTTATAATCAGTGAAATTATCATGTATAGATTCTTAAATAATTTGGATTCTACATTGCTTTGATTTTATTCACTAGCAAAAGAAGAAAAATGATAAAGGAACATAAACGTTAATAATAGAACATCTCATGTTTCTTTCATTTTAATTAGAGTAAATCTGCTGCAACTGGAGGATCTGATTAAACACAGGATGTGTTTTATTTTGAAAGAAACTTGGATGTGCTATTGTCAAAATGAAAGAAGTGAAATTAGTAAAAATTAGTAGAAAAACTCAGTTGTAGAGAACATTTCAAAGCTACATTTTCTAAATGAAAGGCATAATGGCCACAAAACATAAATATAGTGTATTTTTTTTTCTAACTTTGAGGTTTAGGAACTATAACTAGGCTAAACTCCCATGTCTACGATGATCCTGAAGTGCAAACCACACCAAGAAATCACACAACGCAAAAATATATTAAAGATCACAACGAAAACTTGAATGATTAAAATAAATAACATTTAAGACATCAAAGAAAATTGAAGAAACCGAGACACGATTGCACAAAATAAGTAAACTAAATAAGTTTCAGAAAACAAAAGTAACTTCCAGGAAATCAAAATGATATCTTGAAGAAATGAAACCCAAAAAGCAATCAGAACTGGATGTTGCTGATTGGATGATGACGTTTGTCAGTCGTTTCAAGCGAAAGTTATTTGTCATGAAGTGATACTGAAAATGCTCCATACTAATCATGAAACTTTTATTAGTAGCCATTGAAGATTTTGAAAAAAAACTCAAAAATCATCGTTGATGCCTAATAGTTCCTACGTTTTCCAATTTCTTCTTTTTTTTTACATTTCGTTCGAAATGAAAAGATTCCACCCTTGTTTTCTTTCCATCTCCTCTGGTTTTTTGCTGAAGCTCAGAGATTTAGACATAACCAACTTTGTCTTCCTCAGCAGATCTATTCCAGGGGCCACTTGAATTATATCACATTGTGTAGGTGCACGTAATAAACCGGTAACTGGGTCTGCATTATATTGCAGAATCTGGTCGTGCTCCTGATTCATTTTTACTTTATTATTTTTCCCCAAAACCATCCCGTCCCTTGATGTTGAAACATCAGAGTAATGCAGATTGATGAACACACAGTATCCCTAAGCTTCTCTCTGCCTCATAAACTGAGCAATTAACAATGCATTACATGTGTTAGGGGTTTATTTATGACTAACAAGCAGTTAACAAATCATGATTTGTGTAGTGTCAGGTCTCAGCGGAAATTTAGCTAAGTTACAGTTACTCGGAGGCTGTATTTCACAACGATCCGTCCACGCAAGGCTCAATAACACTGATTTAAACCCTTGTCTGAACCAGCCAGCGCACACACTGCAGGGCTGGATCACTTTATCACACCCAGTATGCGTCTCCCACAACAAAACAAGCTGCAGAATAAGCACAACACAAGCTAAGTGGTGCTTAAGTTAAAGAGATTTTGATTTGTTGCCAGGCTGACAGTTTGTGTCAAGGGAGGTAGTGGGCTAATGAATGAAAACAACGGGAAGGTTCTGGGTGGAAAAGTAAAGTTTCACGGGAAAAAAAGTACAGCAGAACATGAGAACAAAACAGCAGAGAAAATGTAAAAAGGAGCAAAATGCATACTGTTGAGAGGAGAAGAGGCAAGCAGAGAATGCAAATCAGAGAGGATAGTATCACAGATATGATTGCTGCTATTACAATTATCATTAGCATGTGTTGTTGGCACTAAGACGACTCATTATCGTGGATCCTATCATCATGCTAATTGTGGTGGATGCCGTGTTTTAGCATGCAGGGGGCTTTTTTTCCTTGAGGGGAAGAGTTCACCACAAAACATTCACACTGAGTTCAACTAAATAGCTGACAAACTGGTGTCACAGTCGCCTACCTCTGAGAGGCACATTGATTATTTCTTGTTATGCACTCAAACTTCAGCTGGTCATTCATATGCAGATGGTTTACCCTCCTATATTTAGCCATGCCTGCGTCATAAAACCACAGACAATGGCGTGTGTCACCCCACTACATGTTTTGGCAGACGTGGTTCAGAGCATAAAGGGGTTTTCCTCCAGCTGGTAGGAGCATGATTCATTTTCAAACTATGGTGTGTGTCAGAATGTCCTTGTGGAAGACAGGGAAGTATGCAGCACTGTGTAATGAGAGGCTGTGACTAAGTGGGCCTTAAAAACGTGTTCTTGGACTTAAAATGATGTAAGGTACATCAAAAATGAGATGTGTAACGATTTGTTTTAACAACGATTCCATTCAAATCATAATTTACGGTAGATGATACGATTCATAGTCGATTTTAGTTCATTTTGAATGATCCAATTTGATCCGATTCACTGACCTAAAATCGATCCAGGACCTCTTTTGCCAAAAATCTTACCAGCGTGACTCAGAGATAAATACCTGGTAACTGAACAGTGAGATGAAGTTTTCCAAATTCCTTGTATTTCTTGCAAGATTATTAAATTAAATATGTGTACAAACAAACACGAATTAATGTCAAATCCATCCATGTTTTAGTTTAATAAAATTCATCCTACTGTTGCTCTTCCAAATCAAAATAACAAAATAAAATTCTACCACACTGTATGGTCACGTCTTTGCAAAATTCAAGTACTTCCACGCATTGGACTGTAATGGTAGATTGATCATGTTTTGCTGCCATCACACATGTGTTGTTCACTGTGATGATGTTATGGTAAAATTAAGCTACCATGTCTCAATCCAAATAGTGTCTTCAAAGATTAATTATCGAAATATCTCATTCTGAAAGAATGGTAAAGATCGATTTGATTCAATTAGATTCAATTTTGCCACAGAGAGATTGATCTGATTGGATTGTAGGATTAGAAATTGATTAATTATTACACCCCTAATTCCTGCTCAACTTTAGAGATATTCTCCACTACATTTACCTTTTATTGTCATCAGTTGAATATTTGTTTTTATGGTCCTCTGACTTAATAATGTTTTAATTGACTTAATGATTGAATGTATATATATATATATATATATATATATATATATATATATATATATATATATATATATATATATATATATAAATCTGCATGTTTTACTTCAGTGTAAAACTTGTTAAGGGAGAGGAACTTTGCCCAGAAGAACCTCTGAGCCTCTGATCTTAAATCAAGATATTAATCACGTTGAATATTTTAAAGCTCCTGGGATCTGGGGAGAATTTTGACATCAGATGAGCTGAGACTGAGTAATGCTGTCAGGAGAACAGTGTAATGTGGACCCAGAAGCAAAAGACCCAAACATTTTAAACATGAACCTAAAGTTTTTTTTTTTTTTTTTTTTATAAATTGGAACATGTCAAACTACTTGATATTAAATGTGACAAATTAAGGCCTACTCATAGCACACTATTCTTTCTGTACCAGTTTTACTGACCTCAAATTATTTTTTTTGCTACAAGACAATCCAGGAACAGCTGAACATAAACACAAAATCTTCAACTTTCAAACTGAAATTTAATAAAGTTATTAGGTCAACAAAACAATGTTGTGACAAAACAACAAAAAAGTCTACTTCTTAGTGATGTAAACAAGCAGTGATGTGACTTATGGCTCACAGGAGTAGAATGTTAGGTGATGTTAGTCACTGCGAACAGTCCACAGCCAGTTGTGTAACAACCGTCCTATGTAGCTAGGTTAACAACCCTTTGTTGCTAGTACTATGGGAGGGGTCCTGGGTACGTCTTTTTAATTATTTTATGGGATAAACAGGAAATACAAAAAATAACACTGACTATAATTTAATTTAAAGGAAATGATTGTTTGAATTTATAATTTATATATTTAAACCTTATTTGATTTTTTGTTATCACAAATTAACCCACACACACACGGTTTGAAAGGAAAAATAATAGTCTTTTAGTTGTAATGGATTCATAGAAAAAAAAAAATCAGGATTTTACAATGAAACAAGGATTTGTTCAGTCTTTTCTTTGTTATTTTACAAAACTAGATTTCTGTTCTTTCTGAAATTTGTGGTCAGTTTTTTTTCCCATTGCAGGCCTGAACGATGCTCGGGCTTGTTGTGGCCAGAAACTGAAACAGATCTTTCATGACAATGACCTAAATCATATGAAAATTAAAAAAAAAAAAATACACCAACATGGAAATTTGACAGCATCCATCATAACAGAGGTGGAGTTTTTTTTAGAAAAAAAAACAACTATGACTGATAGATTAAATGTTCATTAAATGTTGGAATCTCTCTGTTTTTTGTTTGCAATGACACCTTGTTTCTTTGGTAACCTTTTACCCTGGCGGTTTAATGATAGTCAAAAACTTGAATAAAAAAAAAAAAAAAGACAAATAAAAGAAAATTAAACAAAATAAACAGATCCAAACAGTTGGGTATCTCACATGTTAAAAACTTAAAAATTCACTCAGCTCATTACAGTTTTCATATATTTTAAAGACTCACTCCAAAGAAAATTGTGTTTTTGGTGTTTTTAACATGTTCTTGTAGCATTTTTCTCATGATGGAGATATAGTTTAAGTGTTTCTTTATTCAAACACTTTTTAATGAGGACCAGATGAAAAAATGATGTCTGAAAAAGCCTCTAACAGGGTTGAAAGTGCTGCAGTCTGCAAAGCGCATGCTCCCCACTCCGCTCCATTCTGATGCATCCACATGTAGACAAATAGTTCCAAGTATGTCTTTGTCTTCCTCGTCTGAGCTGACATCTGGCTCAAAACTGTACAACTGGATAGCACTGATAATATTGCTTGGCCTTTTTTAGATGTTAGGTTGAGGTTGCGAGGGTCTGTAAGCTTGCGGGAGAGAGTTTACACAAAGGAATGATGGGAAGCGTGTAAAGACTCCATGCCAACAGTCACGCAATTAAGAACCTAATTTCTAATAAACTATTGTTGCTCTGCAGAACATATGTCATTGAATATTACAGTTTTTTATTATTATTATTTTGACTAAAAATGGAAATAATCATAATCAACATACGACTAAGAACACTTTTAAAATAGATTAAAAGACGATTGGAGTGGGACTTTAAAACATCAATAATTTTATTGCTTTACTGATTGGAAAATAGAAAATTAATCAAGTAAATTTACAGATTTTCATTCAACCCAATTAAATTAATAAAAAGGAAAACAATAGCTCCTTTGCCATTTTTTAACAAAATATTTAGGATTTTGAGAAATGGAAACATTGAACATTTATTTAAGGAAGAATTCTGTTCAGGTTCAGTGAAAGGGTTAGAGGATTCTGTACCACAAAATGACAAAAGTGACTGTCCCCACAATGAAAAAGCCAGATGATAAAAGATGGTCTTGATTTAAGTTTTGAGTCACACTAATCAAAAGAAGCTGCTGATGAAGTGAGTTTTCCCTCCAAGCAAAACAAGTAAATCTGAATTTCCCGAACACCTGCCAGCTTTTAATACTGATGGCTGAGGAAAATCAAATTGGCTGAAGCAGCTTTGGAGTGTCCCTGGTTTAACAATTTTCTGCTGCTGCGCTCCATCCCAGTATGGAATCAGATGTTGGCATGCCTGCGAGTTTGTACAGCAGGGGAAAGAGGGTGGGAGGAGCTTGATGTGTGCTCCAAAAATGATAGACAAAAGGATGCAGCGTTTTTACACACTCGGTGTAGTAAAATTGGAAAATGAGCTTGGAGTGGAGAGACACCCCCTCCCCATTTTCTGAAAAAATTAAACTGAACAAAAAGATTACTTCACATCAAAAAAGAACACAAACAAAGGCACTAAAACACAACATTTTTCCTTAAAGAAGTGAAAAAAATCTCCCTGATTGGCATTTATGAATACATTGATCATTGATAGAAGTATGTGTGTGAGAGTGGATATATACTTGTATTTGTTGCCTTGTTAGACCTTGTGTGATATCATCACATCTCTTTATATAAGGCTGCCTGAGCCTGGTCCTAAAGATCTACCACCCTGCCTGTTTCCAGCTCTCCCTGCACTGCTGGCTGCTGATCACCTCCATCAGGTGTGTTCAGTCAATCAGAGTGAGGAGACACCTGAGTCAGCTAATCAGCAGAAAGCAGTGCACAGAGAACCGTAAAACAGACAGGCTGGGAGATCTTTAGGACCAGGGTCGGGCAGTCCTGCTTTATACGGACCTCTGGGCTTTATGGGAACATTTTACCACACATAAAGCCCAAGAATGCAATTTCTTGAAGCCTGGTTGAGTTGTAAACGAAGCTGTGGGGAGAACGTTGTACATCAATTGGTATTAGTTCCATTCAGGGTAAGACTATCCATGAAAAAAAATTAAAGAAGATTACAGTTTTTTAACTTTGCGTGGTCTTTAGTCAGAAAGTTTAAAGCTTTAGCTTGAACCACTAATTTCTTGAGTTGGAAGTGTATGGCCACAGTTTCCAGTTTATAACTTTACCAAGACACAGTCTGATATATTTGTGACAATGCTTGTTTGTCTGCTGTTGTTGTTCCGTTAGCATTGTGTGATTGTGATCAAGAAAGATGTCGTGATCCATGTTCTGATTAAAGGGTTCTGCCCTCCACTCTTCAGGATTCTCACCTTTGCCATCAATTCAGGTCATGCACAATCCAAATCCAGTAGAAAAGATTTGGGAGGAGGAATTACATTTAAAACTAGGGCTGGGTATCGATAATCATTTCCAGAGTTGATTAAATTCAATTCACCAGAGCCTGGGTCGATTCAGATTTTATTTATTTATTTTTTATTATTATTCTTTCAATCCACTCAATTAGATTCAATTCAATTTTGAGTTTACACATTTAGACACATCTGTTTAGAAATATATTATAAATCTACTATGCATTTTGAATACATTTATATTATTCTGATAGAGTTCACATACTGTAAAATATATTCCTGAAATAATAAGATTGTTAATAGCATACAGTGTTATTTGGATTCTCAAATGGAGAAGCTCTAACAAAAATGTCCAGATCATTAACATGTAAACATTGTTCTGTTTCTTCTGGAGAGTGTTTCAGTTTGGCCACTAGGTGGAGCTCGCACTATAGGAGTACACTTTTTTCAAGAAGAATAAGCAAAGAATGAGCAAACAACTGTGTTTTACACCATAAATGGTTACTTTAAAAATGTTTCCTTAAGATAGTTTGGAAAATTTATGCCTGTGAGTTTATAAAGATGTTCATTTGGTCAGCAACGTATGCTTCAACGACCGAACGTTAGGATTAGCCGCCCTATGGGAAATTCCACTAAACGCTAATATCAAGCTAGCGGACTTTAGTTATATGTGTTAGATCGATCTCTATTTTTATGGATCGATTATAGATCTGTTAAGCCTAGATTGATTCAGATCAATTAATCAATTTTATCAACCCAGCCCTATAATGGATTTATATTTAAATAGTTAATAGACACAAAGGTGAAAAACTTAAAATATATACTTAACATAAAGCAAAAGGGTGATTAACTTACATGAGCAGCTGAGTTGAATGATTACTTAAAACGTGGTGTAAACATAAAAGCTGAACATAACTTGAAACAAAAACCCCAAAACAAACAAAAAAAGCTCAAATTCTCTTAAGTTAATTCAGATTTTCCACAAAGACCCACTCCAATCAAAATCGTACTTTTGCTGTTTTTCACATGTTCTTGAGGCAAATATCTCACGATGGAGCTTAAATGTTATTTCTGAGTATTTATATATCAAAATTATTGTGAATCAGGAGTTGAAAAAAAATGCAGTTGGAATTTTTTTTTTTTTTTTTTGCTATGACATAGGTGCTACAACCGCACAAGCTTCCTGCTCTGCTACATTTCATTGCATCCACTTGCAGACAAATAGATCCATGAACATCTTCATTTTCCTTGTCTGAGCTGGTATCCAGCTAAAAACTGTTCGGCTGCATATTGCTCGCCAGGTTTTAGGTTGGGGTGTGAGGGCTGTCAGTTATCGGGTAGGAGTGTAGACTAAGGGATAATGGGAAATGAGGGCAGGGTTACTCTGCACCAACAGTTGTTGGTTTGAACTACTCTGCAGAAACTATGTTCAAGAAAACAACACTTTTTTTATTTTGCCTAAAAGCTGCTAAATCGTAATAAAAAAGAGCACTGGCAACACCTTTACAATCGATAACTAAAGTGGGACTTTAAAGAATTAACACTCTCATTATTTTTGTGAATTAGATGGAAATAAAGAGTTGAAACATTAATGATTAAACTTTTTACTTTTATTTTTCTTCTCTCTGATGGCTGTTTTTCTTTTTTTAAACAATTGTTTCTGCTTAATACCTAACTTTAGCTGCTAAAACCAGTTCTGTCTGCAAACCATTTTCTTTAAGCACCAATAATTCCTCACTCTACATGAGATGTCTGAGTATAAAAATCTCTGAAAAGCCCAGAGTTTGGCAAAAATATTCAGAGCTCACAAATCAGATTGCTGATCTGATGAGAGTCAGGAAGTAATTGCAGAACTAAAGCTCTTCCTCCATTCCTCATTTTCTTTTTCAATCAAACTGCAATCACGTAAATCTCAGGTGGCAGTGGACCAGTGGGTGTCCACATCACGGTACCTTTTGTAATTAAATCTTCAGGTTCCCTGACTTTATTGTACCGTGCAGAGTGAACACAGCCAGCAATGATAATTAAAGCCGAGACCTCTTCTATGGATATGTTTTATTCCCTTATTTAATTACCTGTATTAATCACTAAAAAAGGTGTTGCACATGAATCAGTGCTGGTGATTAAGTTGCTTTTTAAATTACAAATAGAGTCTCACTGCATTCTGCATTAAAGTATATGTATGGATAAAGACCTGCAAGAAAACAGAAAACTTACTTTTTCTTATACTTTACTATAAGAAAGAATGGGGCAATTTACTCAACTCCACTGGTGCTTAAAGTGAAGTTTCTTGTCTGGGAATTTTTGGGGGTTAGTCCCTTCCAGTAATTGTATTCCTTTGAAAAGAAAAACACCTCAACTACAACAAATGTGTTATCAGTGCCTGCAAAAAAAGGAGCAGATATAAAAAAATGCTTGCATAGTATAAACAAGAAAATAAGGTTTTCTGACTCAAAGTAATTGTTGCTTGAATTTGATCTTAGTTTTTCTTATTGAAAAAAAAACAAGCAGCTTACAGGGAAGTATATTAATTAACATTTTAGCACTTAATTATTATGATATTTTAAAATATTTTACTAAAAAAAAAACCTTATTTCATAGCTTTTTTTTTTCTTTTTGCAGTGGATTATTCAAGAATTTGGAATTAAGTTATGAATACTTGTATGGCTTTGTAGAAACGACTTTAAACTTCAAATGATTCAGCAGGCTGGATTAAATGGAAGAAAAAGACGTAGTCTACACTTAATGTTCCCTGATAATTTATGAGCGTTAACATCTGTAAGTACCTCTACTGTGACTTCTACACTGTTGATAACATTTATTTGGCAAATGCAAGACATTAATCACTGCAAGTTAGCTACCTTGGTGATTAACACACCCTTTTCAAGTTTCTGCACTGTACTACAAAGGAAAAGAGAGAAAAAAGTATACAGTAATATTTTTCCGTTTGTTCTAAATAATATTTTGTGATTTTGTGAGATCCTAAAAAAAAACTTGTACAGTTTTTTTCATTTTATATTGGTGGTTGCCTGGCTAGAACTTGCAGAAGCTTTAATGTAAAAGTAAAAGTTAATGTTTGTTTGCCTTTAATGATCACACGCAAAAAAATCTAACTTCATTTTGCTTTCCTTAAACAGTCACCAAAATCAAAATGATCCCAGCAGATTGACATCTGATTTTTATATTGATATATACTGTCTGAAGTGATCAATCTTTGTCCTCTTACATTTGTTTTTTCTCCATTTTTTATGTCAGATGATAAAAAAGTGAGCTTTATTGAAACAGAAAATTGTGTTAGATGTATTTTGATGTGGGTCATTGTGAAAACTGTGATGAAATATAGCAAATTAATCAGTTTTTCATTTCATTTTGCCATGTTACAATTAATTGAGCTACATTTGATTTGTAAATTTCATCAATACGGAGTGCTGCACATCAGGTTCACATGTAAGTTTTTTTTTCTAATTTTTACAAAAGTTGATTGTTCTCACCTGAGTTACATAAATTGAGTTAATTCTATTCTGCAACACAAGGACATTATTCAGAAAAATAACTTTTCCGTTCTCTTAAATTGAAATATGGAAAAAAAAATCAGAAGACAGAAAGCTTGGTTCTTCTTGAGCTGACAGAAAATTCTCAACTATCTCCTATTAGCAACTCTTTGCTAACTGTTTTTGAAGACACATTGTAATTAGAACATTATTAGCAACTCAGCTTATTTTAAGTAGTGTGAGCATGGTGATAAAAAAAAAAATAACCAAAGGGGTCATACATTCCATTTTTGGTCTAATGTAGGAGGTGTTCAATCAAAAGAGTGACAGCCTAATTTGCGAAAAGAGCTAAAGTCACACAGCGACAAAGACGGCGTTCTGTTTAGGCTTCTTTGGGTCTAATTAACAATTAGCAAGCAGTAAGTAGCTACCAGCATTTGTTACATTGGGGAGCAGGTAATTCTGAGCGGATCTTAATTCTACGACAACATGGGAGCACAAGCAATAAGGGGAACATGCATGTAAAGCTGCCCTCTGTACACACAGAAACTAATTAGCAAATGAGGAGCAGCTGTGCAGCCGAGCTGCTGATAACAAGGGCAGTCTTCAGAGCCATTTCTCACATCCATCCCTCTATACTGATTAATGGGAATGGCTAATTCACACACACGGATAAATATGTGCCTCATCATGGAGCAGGGTTTAGATGGTTTTCTCTAGATAAGACTTTTCTCATCTTCTGACGTTCTTGATAACTACCTTTCCTCTTTGTTAAAGTATTAAAGACCCACTCCAATAAAAAAGTGTTTTTGCTGTTTGTAACATGTTATTATCATGATGGAGAACATATATTTAGAAAATTGTTGTGAATCAGGAACAGACAAAGAAATGCAGTTGGAAAAAGCTTGTCGTTTTTTCGTACAAACAAATTCTTTATGAAATATGAGTCATTTTTGTGGACCGTTTTAATACCTGGAAGTAAAACAACTCTTTTTATGAGGTACCGCCTTTCGCTCCTTGTCGGTCCCGCCCATTTCATGGCTCTTTTACTGTTAAAGGTTGCTAACCCCTGAGTTGGACCAATTATTTCCTTTTGGCTAACATGACAATCTAATGCTCTGCATTTGTCTGTGGCTCACCGATCACCTCATTTCTAACGTGTTTACACCACGTGACTGTCGGGTACGGTGGCTGTTTTGGTTCAGTTGTTCCGCTCTCTGTTCGTTTCGTATTCAGACTGAGGAATCTCAGAGCAAACTGAAGTTCAGTCGGATTGAAAACGAACCGAGACCACCTCGAAAGATGGGTCAGAGAGCGGTTCCTGGTACATGTGTGGTGCCAGAATGTGTATCCTGGCAGGGGATAACTACCTCTGCATCACAGCTCTGCGGGGAAAGTGAGTGTGTATTCGCTGTAGCCTGGGGGCAGAACTTGCACCAGAGATTTTTCCTGGAGGGGCCGGTTGGCAGGATACCACCTGCTCGTTTTCGTGGGTATGGGAGAGGCTGCTGCACATGGTTTTAGAGGATTACTCTTAAATGCATGAACAGATCAAAATACAGTTTTGGGGTTCTTTATAGTAAGGAATGATCAGTATAATGCACACCATGTGCCCCTCCTCATCCCCCCACCT
>NC_050514.1:23256023-23261593 GCF_002922805.2 Oryzias melastigma
GATGGTGCCTTAGGCAGCCGCCTAGCTCGCCATGCCCAGGGCCAGCCCTGGCAGCAACTTCTTAAACCAGGCACTCTAAAGCCCAGAAAAGACACATAAGGGAGTAAGGAAAATCAAGCTTCTTCTACCTGCTGTAGAAACGGCATAGATTGAAGTACAAGCAAAAAAACATCAACATTTGAGCAACATTGATTCACAAGACGATAGATTCACAAGACAGCTCCACACATTGAGCCGGGCCTTGTAGCAGCATGCGTTGATGCACAGTCCTTGACAGCACAGCCAGAGGGAGCAAGAAGAGTTCACCAAGGCGTTGAGATCTAAGGAAAGGGTCACGGACAGGGCAGGAATTAGGATTTCCATGTCAACCAGTTCTGCTAATCGCACTTTCAGCGGATTTGTTTTAGTTGGGCTAAGAAGAGTGCCCTTGGCCTGGGAACAGTCCGATTAGAGATTAATTTTTAGGCTCAGTCTTCCTGCTGAAAGTCTATATAGGTACTGATTTGTGGCGAAAAAGTCATTAATCCAGATAAATAGATTCATGTGCGTCTTTATTGTCCTTGTCTGAGCTGGTATCTAGCTCACAACTGTACGGTTGCAAAGCTTCAGTATTGCTCGCCATTTTTGTTGCATTGTTAAGGTTAGCTGGCGGTTGTGAGGGGCTGTAAGTGAGCAGGAGAGAGTGTAAACAAAGAGGGGATGGGAAATGAATGCATGCTTACTCCATGGCGACAGTTCCACCCACAAAAAAAAAATGTCTGAACTCCTGCTGCTCTGCAAAAACTATGTCCTAAAAAGCGACACAGGTTTTTTAATTTTGGCTAAAAACTGTGTAATCACAATTAAAAATACATCAAAAGATGATTGGAGTGGGTATTTAATTATTTCTGTTGTCTAAATAAAATCCTTTGACAAGAAAAAGCCTTCTAACAGTGGACAGTAGGCATCAGTGATGCCTCAATTTACATGATACAATCTAAAAACCTATGCAATGACCTCTATAATCCTCATCAGTTTGCAATACCAGGACAATTTCAAGGGCGAAATAGATGAAGAGACCTCATGGGTAACCCTCACTTGAACTGCAGTGTAATGTGCTTACTATATGCATGAATTAACTCAGCATTAAATGTAATCACATTCTGTGGGGACAGAAGACATTGTTCAGAAAGAGAAATAGCAACAAAGGTCAGAAACATTTTTGTTGTTAGATGAGTGTTTTTTCATTTTGTCAACCTGAAATGACAGAGCTGAAGGAAAGGCCCAATTTGAGTATGTGTCACTGTTAGTGTTTTCAGTGTGTTTACATTTGTGCATTTAGAACAATCTAGAACACTTGAAGAACCGCTTCATTTTCATGATAAATCCAGAAAGAGACCAGAATCAGGTCAAACCCCACATGAGTTGATGCCTTATTAATGCACAGGGACCTGGCTCAAAACGTATTCAGATTGCGCATTTAGCTTTTTGCCCCATTACGGGCAATATTAAGCCGAAGGGCGCAGGGCCCATTTCCAAAGAAACGGCGTGTAATGAGAGATCAGAGGCAAGGTTTATCATAGGCAATAAAACATGAGAACTGCGTGTCTGTTAATAAGACCTCGAGAGGATTGGAGTGGGACGTGAAAGGCGTGAGATCCTTGGATCAAAGAAATGTCTGCAAGGAGAAGAGGAGAGGAGGAGATGAGAGTGCAGGGGTAGCATGGAATTGACAAGGAATGACAGAAAAATGGACAAAAGGGAAGAGAATGAACTGATATGAGGCACAAGGGTATTTATTACAAAGCCATAAATATAAAATATACATTTTTTTCATTCTGTATTGTATTATTTATTGCAGAAGTAAATTTTTTAACTAAACGGGTATATTAAAATGTGTAAACCTTGATACACCAGCAGACACATATTTGCAGTGTGAGGTAATAATAGCGTAATGATGATCTTAACAATGTGCAGTCTACTTCCCTGTGGGAATGGTGTATGCAGTAAGCAGACCATGGCTCCATAATGAGAGAATGATAAGACTGAATTCAAGCTTTTGTTCTGAATTACCTCTTTTTTTTATTACTGAACAATTGTTTTTTCCTGCTTATTTGTACCGAAAAAATTAAAAATAAGCTACAATTTTTCTATGCTCTATCTCTATTTTTTCTTTCAAGTATAATACATTAACTCTGATCAAAAGAAATTAAGATTTCACTAATACTTTTTCAAAAGCTGCTTTGGCATTTGTGCCGTTAATCTTAAAAAAAAAAAATTCCTCAATTGAAAAAAATTATCTGGCTTCTATCTCAATTTTACCTTTCATGTGGTCAAAAAAACAGCTCTAAATCACAATTTATTTTGGGACCAAAACACAGGAATTAATTAGTAAGTGCACGCTGATATAAATGGTTCTGAGAAAAGTAAAAGAGAAAAATTGGAATAAATTTTAAACTGCCTCTGTTGAAGATTGCTTCTGACTTTAAATGTATTCATTAACTGTTTATAAAATGTTCTTTCCAAGAAGCAAAAGCTGCTAAGACTGTATCCAAAAGGTAGCAACAGCAATGGAGGTCATCTAGCAGCTCGTCTTTTTGTTGCTTTTCCTCTAGTACATCGTGTATAGCAGGAATTTTATATTGTTTGAAAGAAGATTGCGGACAGCTAAAGAGACTTCTGCCGTAAAGAGGAAAACAGGACCGCTAGCTAAGCGCTATACTGGTGCATCCCAATGTTATCATCACTTTCTGCCAATCAACGGGTGGCTACGGCGGCGCCGCCCTACCCGTCCTGTTCCATATTTCTATGATGGGGTACAGTTCTGTACTGTGTAATGGGTCCATTTTACATTGGAAACATTCAAAATTTTAGACCGGACCGGACTGGACTGGACCACTCACTGGAAACAATGCTTAAAGCTTGTGGAACACTGAACACTATTTCTGGTGTTAGTGGAGAGGAAATATTCTTTAAAAAAAGGGATTTTTCTCATAAGCAGCTCCAGAAGTTGAGGTCCCATGTTTGAACATGTGACACACATGAAATCCTCAAAATGAAGTTTTTTCCTAGGATAAATTCCTCTCATTGGAACAATTGCTCTCCTCGTTTATGGCTGTTGCACCCCATTTGTGAAACATAATTCCATCGCCGCTCTGTCCGTCCATCTGCTGTACCCACTTTGTCCTGTTCAGGGTTATGAGGTTGTTGTGCCAACTACTGTAAGACAAAGATGGGTTACACCCTAAACGGGTTGCCAGCCAATTGTAACCAATCAAACTATCAAGCATGTCTTTGGATTGAAGCAGTAGTTCTTAGAGAAAACTTTCACAGAGAACGCATGCAAACTTTAACAGTATTTGAATCAGGTCCTTGTCACAAAAGTGCTCATCACCACACCACCATGCAGCTCATGTCTCTTGGTCTTTTTCATTAAATAGATATCATGTGAAAAAAAAAAAAATCAAAAGGATGATTCTTTGTTAAAACCGTCTGAGCTTTTAAAACAATTATGTTTATTAACGGTTATAGATAATTTGCTTTAGTAAAACTTGATCTTATAAAACTGAGGAATGTATTTCATTATTTTTGGAAAGAGTTCACATATAATTAATATTAAATATTATATAATTACTCAAACATGATCCACTAAGTGCATTTGTTTACCAGAGGCTGATGTAAAATATCAGATGAGATCAGAAAACATGCTTGAATCCATTTTTTTTTATTTTTATGTTCTCACATACACTATTTCAGAAAAAAAAAGCTGCAGTGCCATTTTAGTGAGTGAAGGTACAGCATAAAGTCCTTTTTCCCCTCCATCTATCAGGGTGTCAGAGTAGAAAACATGACGGCGGAGCAGCTGTGCTTGATGTGATGGCAGCCTTTGCCAATTTATTTTGATTGGCTGTGTTTCATGCAAGCCTGGGGTGGATTTACAAAAGCCAGCTATGTGTTCTTCCTTACATAGGAGAATTATCACCAAAAAAAAAAAAAAAGATAAGATGTTATACTCTTGGTTTTGAAGCTGTAACAAGATAAGGATCGCTTTCAATTAATAACCCATTAAGAAATATAGATAGTCATAAAGATTTTTGTTTTTTGCCACAAATATACTTCTGGAAAAAGTACTTTGCTCAGCAGCTGATTGATTTCTAGGCTTGTTTCAAATTGGAAAACAATTAACTTGAGGAAAAGCTAATTAAAAGCTGTTTTTTTTTTAAATATCTTTAGTGGAGGCTAATTCAAACTGTAAGATGCATAATGAGTCAGACTGGATTTTACAAATGACTCCGTGCGCGGGTGTGGACCTCAGTGTGATCCTCATCAGCAGCTTCGCTGCACCCCTGCCGTCTTTGTGAGCCATCTCAGTTCTTGTTGCATAGAATCCACATAAATAGGCACAAGCCCTGTGATCAGCCTGAGCTGTAGCTGATGTGAGGCAACAATAATATGAGAGAACTCCGGTTTCCCTGACAACTCAAATCAAGTACATCGCCACAAACTTCTTGCTAGAGTTTGTGATCAAATGCTAGACGGCAGATGTTGATGAGCCATTGATGTTGAACCTTTTAAAAAAACAATTTGCACAAAATCTGTTTGTTTTAGAGAGTTTTTTTTTTTTTTTGAAGACTAAGAAAAACAAAAATTTAATTGGAAAGTTATTTAAATAGCTTGATGGAAAAAAATAAAATGAAAAACATATTTGATAAATACAGTTTGAGAGCACTGCACGATAGTTCAGATCTAAAACGGCAAAAATATAACTAAACAAGTTCTAGAAGTGTCACAAACTCAGGTAAACACTGTATGGCTGAACTCTGACCGTTTATTTGTTTTCATCATATTTCGTTCAAAAAAGGTAAAAACATAGTGTTAAATCACATTTTGCTCAGTCTCCCTGATATTAATGAGACGCCTCAGCAGAAACCAAAGGACACAAAAAGATCAAATAGGCACCCTGCTGTCATCTGGCAGAGATAGTACAGAGGAATCTCCTGTGTGGTTCTGCGAAACCACAGGAACGAATCGGGACTAAAGCCGCAAAAAATTCTTTAATCTTTGGAATTTAATGACTGATTCATCCTAATGTGGCTGTAATTTTGCAGATAATCTTCAATGCCCTTCTCCAATTTTGTACTTATCCAGATAATTAACTGGAGTTTAAATCTCGCATATAAGAGCCACTCCAGTAAGGCGAGGCCTCGCTCGCAAAGTCACACGACACAAAGTGGGAATTAGACACGCTTTGAGGTTTCTTTTGTGAAACTCCTATTTGCTTGACTCAATCCTCAAGCACCACATGTGAATATTTCTTTTATTAACTTCTAAAGATTTATGTGCATAAACTTAAAGATTATAAGTTATGGCTGTAATAGTCTACTAAAAACATAAATATGTAGTAGTGATGCCAGGTGAGGCTTCTCAGCCAGATGTGTTGGTAAATGTGTTTCTGGAGGACTTAAATGAACACTGAGGACCCCTACTGGTCTGTATAGACAAGACAAGGTTTTGGAGTAAAGGCAAAGTCTGAGTGGGGATAAAATGCTTTTTTTTTTTTTTAATGGACTTGCATATAAAGACTTAAATAC